>NC_135871.1:1503043-1590543 GCF_031162955.1 Sander vitreus | reverse complement strand
CTCTCTACCACACACTCCCCACGCACACACACATGCCGGCCCTGCTGTTCTCTTAAAGAGATTGACGCACAAACCAACGCAAAAGTATAGACTTCAGGCCGCTTACATAGGCTACGGCGAAAGCTCTGCGTGGAGCCTCCGCAGAAGCACAAATCCCGCTTAACACGGCTAAGCAGCCCAAAGAGCTGGGCAGCCTGACTGTGGGCGGTAAAACTGAGACCAATTACTAGTGTTAAAAATCACTGGGAGAGTGCGGCTACCTCAGAATCAGTCAAAACAATGCAGCTTACTGTAGCTGGCTTATGGGTAAAACAAGGTTAAATGTAGCAGCTCTGGATGAGAGGGGAGTTGAAATACGTTGTATTTGAGTTTATGTTCTGCTTGTTCAACAGTTTGATAAATTTAATTTTAATTTTGGCTTAAAAACATTACCCATTCTAAGTTTCCACCTTGATTATTTTCAGGATTTTGCGACCCTAAATGGGAAGTTAGAAGAGGCTAGTAAACATGTCCTCCAAGACCACGGAAAGGTTAGTTAAAACGGCAACCTCCAGTGCAATCATAAAAGGGGTTACCCTTTACTTGAAGGTATCTACATAAGAGTGACATGACACTGTCATGAACGTGCCATAAACATTATAAACAAGTCATAAACGTTTATGACATAACGCTTCTTTTAGTAAGTGTCATGACAAGTTATGGTTAGGGTTCATGTGTCATGACAGTGTCATGTGTTCGTGACTGTCATGTCACTCTTATGTAGATACCTTCAAGTGAAGTGTTACCAAATCCTGATACTAGAGGCTCGAGGTAATGCCCTCTGTCCAAACCACTGGGGTATGAATTAGTGATAGCGAGATGAAGCCTCATGAAGCATTCAGACTTTCCAGCAAACAAAAGGGTTCATTTCTCGAGGCGTCATTTACTCACAATACCACCTGTTGGTCAGAGAGTGTAAAACAGGCAGATACATTACAGATAATCTGTGATACACTGAATTTTGTGCTAGTAAAGACTTAGAAATAACAATGAAGAAAAAAAAATCAATTTCCACCTAATCCATTTCTATCAAATGGATAGTGTATTTTCTTTTGGTATAATATAATCAACGTAACTGTATAATAAACGGATTTCATTGAGAGGAATGCGGTTATCAAACGTGTGTAAATCCATCATTTTGGTCATAATATAGTAATAGCGTTAGGGGTGTAAGGAAAAAATCGATACACTTGAGTATCGAGATATTTTATTTTGCAATACTGTATCGGTTTTCAAAAACACACTTGAAGTCAGACACTGTCCTGTAAACTGTCCTGTGAATCCCAGACACTGTCCCGGGACACTCCTCAGGACACTACTAACAGGACAGGACAGTTTTTGCTGCCACTGCTTCTCCCAAAACGGTACAAGCATCGATACGCGTTCACGGAAAACTTCCGGGATTTCTCGACGCATTGCTTCGAAGCCTCGGCACAGAACGTAACAGCTAGTAAGAATCCTAGAAAAGACAAATAGCTTGGTGCTGAAGTGGCCGGGAAAAAGATCTGAAGTACAGTTCTGTTACCCTTATGTACATACTCCTCAAACCGAGTACCTGTTGTTCAACTATTTAATGTTGTCCGTCTCCTCTAGGTGTGTAAGCGTATGGACGTGATCTGCCAGCGCGTCCTGAACCAGGGCTTCCTGAAGGTGGAGCGGTACCACAGTCTGTGCCAGAGGCAAGTCAAAGCCCAGCTGCCCAGGTCAGTATCACACCAGTTCAAGCAATGCACCAAAACCACACACTGCAATGACAGGGGTCTAGTGACATCACACTCATGTTTCGGGAGGGGTGTCATAAAAACAATATTAAATAAAACGCCGATACAGATAATCTGCAAACTGCCAAAAAACGGCCCGATCATCAGCCGGGGGCCGATAATCGGTCTATCCCTAATACTTACGTACTTTTACATATGTAACATTATCAATGCAGGACTTTTCCTCGTAACAGAGTATTGTTACAGTGTGGTATTAGTACTTTTAATAAAGTAAAGGATCTGAGTACTTGTTCCACCAGTGTGTTTATAATGAATTGTTTCCAGGCGAGAATCGGAGAGGAGAAACCATTCCCTGGCCCGCCACGCTGACATCCTGGCTGCCGTGGAGACGCGCCTCTCTCTGCTCAACATGACCTTCATGAAATACGTCGACTCCAACCTGTGCTGCTTCATCCCTGGAAAGGTTAGCTCCGCCAAACGCCCGGGAGCATTAGAAAGGCTTCTCTCCAGTACTAGGGGTTAGGCATGGGCCGGTATGAGATTCTGACAGTATGATAACCGGTGTTTGGCGTTTTAAGCCCCCTACGTCGTCTTCCAGGCAGAGCTGCATGGAAGGCGTTAGGGTTAGGTGCCTTGAAGTCGACGGTGGGGGCTTAAAACACCATCGAGCATGATAACCTTCAGCAAAAAAAAGATCACGCTTTCACGGTATCGCTGTATTGCAATTACAGCTATAAATGTATTATTTTGAAAAAATCTGGGTAAAATAAAAAACTTTTTTCCATTGAACACAATGTATTTTATTTTTAAACACACTGGCAGGGAGAGGGATTTCTAAACTGTACTTTCTGTTACTGACGACTCATAAAAAAACAACTCTCACAGCAGAAACGGTATGAGGGGAAATTTAAGAAGTTTTGTGACTTTTTTCAATCCGCGGTATACCTTGAAACCGGCCCATGCCTACTAGGGGTGTAACGATACCTCTATCTGGGTCGATATAGCGATTCAGTGATCCGCAATCTTATAATATGGATGCAAAGGGAAAATATAGATACAAATCGTCTGAGATTCCCCTTTATTTTAGATTCCCACTTTATATTCATTGTTTTTATTAAAGAGAATAGTTTTGTATTTCCTAAACGTTCACCACAGTTCTCTCCTAACCTGCTAGTCTTAGGCAAATGTGCTCAGTTCTACCGTTAAAAACAGAAATGTTCAATGCTATATTGATTTTTCAAAGTCTACCATCCTTGTCTCGACGTATGGAGTGAACTGTACAACGTACGGCTCAGTGAGCTTTATTACAAATGTCAGTGTGATCTTTGATGAGGTTTTCTTACGGTAGAAAGTAGGGCTTAAAAGTGGACAAATTGTGGTGTTTTCATCACAAAGACCCCAGCTTGTCAGCTCTTCTCAGAAAAAGCTGGCTGCACTTCACCGACCTGGCCGGCAGAGAGCCCATTGACCTTTCAGCCTTGTTTCAGTCATATCTGTTGTGTGTTTTCTGGTTTTCTTGATTGATTTGCTGTGTGTGTGTGTGTGTGTTTGTTTCATCAGGTGATAGATGAGATTTACCGCGTGCTGCGCTACGTGAACTCCACTCGGGCCCCACAGCGAGCTCACGAGGTTCTGCAGGAGTTGAGGGATATCTCCTCCATGGCCATGGAGTACTTTGACGAGAAGATTGTCCCCATCCTGAAGAAGAAGCTGCCGGGGGCAGACCTGTCCGGACGCCTCATCGGCTCCACACCAGGTAATGCACATGTGTTTCTCCTGGCTCATAAAGTTAGAGTTCAAAAGAGAAAGTCGCCCATAGCAGCTCTCAATAAGACAATACAGGTATGTAGTAAAACTGGCAGCTCTTGTGGTTTCAGTCACAATTTAAAAAGAGAGAAAATACTGAGAACACTGTCCAGCATCTTACAGTGAAGCCACCGACCAGCCGGAGGCTTCACTGTAAGATGCTGAATGTTTAGATAATTAGATTAAGTGTCTATTCAGCACTGGATGCTTATTTTCACATTTAAAAAATAAACAATGTTATGGCTAAAATATCTGAAAACGCGAGCTTGTACTGTGATGCATGTACACATTAGACATTGTTTCCAATACAAATAAATATGTCCAGATAATAAGATGAGTAGCTGGTTGTGGAAGTGTTTCTGCACTTTAAATTCCCATTTCAAAGTATATTAATGCTTACTTTAATGTTCCAGAAACACAGGCATCTGATGAATCATTGAACCAGTGTATGTTCTGACCATGAATGTGAAGTTTCTTTGTTTCTGAGAAATCATGTATGTTCTGTCAGTTTGGTGTCAGGTGGCTCTATATACTGTAGGGTTTACCAGTTAATTCATATATTTGAGTTAATTTCCAAACACATTATTTACAATGTTTATACAGTTAACTATTTACATATTTGTGTTTACACAGTCAGTATATGTATATTTACATGTGTAATTATTTACATCAGCAGTTATGAATCTACCTCTGGTTTTCCTCACATTTTCCTGAGTCTCAGTTCTGCTAGCGTCTGATTGGTTGGTTCAGCTACATGTGATTGAGAAAATGAGGAAGTGTTGTTTTGGAGCTGATGAAGTGTGAAGAACAGTGCTGCTCAACAAACTTATCCGTTTTCACGGATGTTTTTATGTTTAAAAAAAGGATCTTGCTCTTTAACAGAAAGGTCGACCTCCTTAGAAATCCTTTCCATAATGTTGTCAGACACTTAGAATATTAATCTGAGTCTGTCAGCGGCAAAACGAGCACTTTCGTGAAGGTAAATACAAGCTGGACAGTTGTCTCTATTAACTTACATTGTAGCTTGTTTCTCTGACTGCCGACTGCAGAGATCTCTCTTAATACTGGACCAATGTCAAAGATTGTTGTTCCCATCAGTCACTTCCAGGTTGATTAAAAACGGTAGTTACCCTTCAATCTTTTGTTCTGATGATTCACCTACAGTACCACTGTCTTGTAAGGCTGCTGTCAGCTCTTCTTTCATGCTTCTAGAGCAGTGGTTCCCAACCTGGGGTCCGGGCACCCCTCAGGGGGGCGGCAAAGATCACAGGGGGTGCGCAAGTCTTTATCTGGTTTGAGGTTGAGGTAAAAAAAAATAATATTTGCACATGTTTAAAAAATTATGATAATACACTAGAATATATAATGTATACAAAAGTCTGTATAAAAACTATATATTTTTGTTCTGGCTTAAAATTGTAGGCAGGCTACTTAGTAGGCCAGACCTCCGGGACCTCTTAACCTGGGACCCCTGCTGTCATCAGGTCAGCTGCTAGCTGCTAGCATCCTCGTTTGTCCTGCCGCCACAGCATCACTATTTTTGAAACATGGCGGAGAAACGTAAAAGTGCTGATAACTCCTCTGTATCAAAAAAGAAAGTAAGGCTCTATCTCGAGAGTTACCTCAACTTCGGTTTCGGGGGGGGGGGGCTCAGCTTTTTCTTAGACATAAGTAGGGGGGGCGCCAAAGAAAAAAGGTTGAGAACCACTGATCTAGACACGAGTCTGATTCCCAAAGTCATTTATGAACCTTAAATACCACACACGTTGATGTGAGGCTCTCTGTTTCATATCATGGTACATTAAAGACAAAACAAGACATTTGAAGATTCATACATGCATTTTATTTACTATAAATTAATTAATTGAAATAATAACTGACAGATTAATCAATACCAAAATAATTAGTTTTTAGTTGCAGTTGGGGCACATTCTTGGCATGGGTTGAGTCCCCTTGTTCCCACATTTTAACGTGCAATTAATTGTCTCAGAAATAATTGCAATTAACAATATAATTGTCTCTTTCAGTCAAATAAAAAAAAAAAAGTATTTATAATTTTCACAAATAAAACAAATAAAAACATCCTTCGGTTATAGCACCGTTATGTGATGCAGATAATGTAAGCCACGCCTCTTTATTATCATAAAACATTGTACTTAAATGAACATAAAACTGCGTGCCTGGGTAGCTCACCTGGGAGAGCGCGCCCATATATAGAGGTTTACTCCTCGACGCAGCGGCTGCAGGTTCAACTCCGACCTGCAGTCCTTTGCTGTGTGTCATTCCCCCCTCTCTCTCCCCTTCCATGTCTTCAGCTGTCCTCTGTAAATAAAAGCCTAAAATGGCCAAAACATTGTCTTAAAGGAACATAAAACTGATAATTACCATCAGTCATACCCCTTATGAGCTAATGTAGCTAATGTTAAACCCAAATAAAAGGTCTTGTCCTGCTGCATTTTTAATTTTGCTGGGATGGATCTCTTGTTTTTAGTTTATTTTGTGTAACAGTAAATCCCTGAAGCGCTGTGAACCTGTGTCCTGTTCCTCCAGTGGCCGGTCCATCCACCTCCCTGACCACCATGTCCCTGTTGGCCAAGAACACGCCGTCGCGCTCGGAGATGACCAAGGTGCAGCAGCAGGTGAAGGTGAACGGCGCGTCGATGACTGTGCTGCGCCGCGAGATGCAGGAGATCCGCGTCAAGCAGCTGGAGCAGCAGAAGCAGCTGCAGGACCAGGAGCAGAAGCTGCTGGAACAGACCCAGGTGATCGGCGAGCAGAACGCCCGCCTCGCCGAGCTGGAGCACAAGCTCCGCGAACTGATGGACAGCAGCGCCGCCGCCCTGGGCGGAGCCCGGCCCGGCGCCCCCGCCCCCTCCACATCCAGCAGCGCCGCCGCCGTGGCCACCGCGGCCGCTGCCACCGCCACGGCCAATACGGTGTTGGCCAGTGACAGCGCCGCCGCAGCGTCTCTATCCAGAGAGCCAGAGGGCGAGGGGGGGGCATCACTCAAACGCACCAGAAAGAGCTCGGAGCTCCCGCGACAGTCCAAACGGCTGCGCAGCAAGAAATGAGAGACTCAGTGTGTCCATTTAGTTGAAGTTCTGTTTTTGGTTTCGAGGTCTGACTGATCACACCTTCTCCCAAATCTCCCCCACCGCCCCCCCCCCCCCGCGTCTCTGCCCACCCCAGCAACCCCCATCAGAATCAGAACGCAGGCAGGTGGTCGGGCCTTTGCAGCGAAGACTATTTATTGAAGATTACGTTAAAATCATTGTATAGCTTTTTAACGTAGATGCTTTTCTAACAGGCTTACTTGTTTGCCAAAAAGATTTGGTAGGGCTTAACAGAAATTCCGATGGTGGGTTAATTTGGTCAACAGAAGTCACACGTCACGTAATATTAATGTAGTCCCTCCCTGTTTCTGGAATAAAATCTACCAATAGATTTCATTTCACAAACGCACACGATTAAAAGGATATCCCAGTGAAAATGCAGAGTCATGACAGTCCTTACATCACAATAACCCAAACTTATAATAATAATAAACCTACTGGAAGTTAGTAGGAAGCATTGATTTCATTCATACTTTCTTCCTAACTTTGGCTAAGTGCAATAAAAATCGGTAACCCTTTACTTGAAGGCATCTACATAAGAGTGACATGACACTGTCATGAACACGTCACTCTTATGTAGATGCCTTCAAGTAAAGGGTTACCTAAAAATCCTCTAGAAAGTAAGACGTAATTGATATTCCTTGGCAGCTTGGTTGGTCCGTCCAAACTCGCTGCTCAGTTTTTGAATCGGCATTTAAAAATAATAATAAGAAGAGATGGGATGTTAAAGAAGGAAAAAGGCAGCGTTCAGGTTGCATTAGTGTGTCACCTGTCGGGGGGGGGGTTTCCAGCAGGACAGTCCTACAGATCCTGGTGTTCATGCTTCTCTTTTACTGGATGTGCTGAAGCACAAAGAACCGACAGAACTGCTCTCCAATGGATCATACCAGTGTTTTTACACATTTCAGCCTTTTTAATACAAATAATGCACAACATTTTTTTTTATAAAGTACACCAAGCGTTGCAGAATTTTGAGTGTGTTTGTACTTTCTGGATACTAACATTGATTTCACTGCAGAAACGTGTACGTCATGACTTGCCTTGATTTTCAAACAGCCGTTTGAATTGTTTCGCTATCAAAATTAGAACTAGAGACCATGCAGTTGCACAATCATGCTTCATTTATTTTTTTAACAAACAATTTCTTGTTGAAATCATTATTCTTGAGTCTGACAAAAATGTATGAACTCAAGTTTCACTTACTAGCTTTCAGCCACAGCCTGAAGAAATAGTAGTTTGAACATTGTGGGTCAAACGTGAGTTAAGAAGGCCCACAATGTAGTTATAGGCTCTGGCAATTTAATATTTTTTTTTCCATCAAATTTTTATTTTTTTTAAGGTCCACTTCTGCTCCAGCTTTTTTTTTTTTTTTTCTTTCCAGAGCTTCCCGCTGCATCTCTCAGCCTTCAGTAGAGTTTGGTGTATTTCCGTGGCTACGAACAAACTGTTTTTGGGAGTTTCTTGAGACTGAGTCTCTTGATTTCTCCCAGCATGCACCTGCTGGACTCAGACACTCAGTTACTGTTTCCAAGTCTTAATTATTTGTAGTAAATAGGTGGAAACGGAGAAAAACACTTGTATGGTCCCTAAAAGTCAAAGTAGAAATTATGTTTAAAAAAGAATACTGTATATGTAATGGCATTTAAAGGGTCTGGTCACACATTTTCTCACCTCTTCTCCAGTGCCGTGCAGATGTTTAGTTTTTTCTTGTCCATGTTTAGAGAGGCCTAACTGCACGGATAGATGCCACCAGAGGAGAGTGAGAAAATACATCTTTGACCCTTTAAGTGTAATTTTTCTTTTTTAATGTCACACCAACTTTGAAATTGAGGTTTAAAATCATTTAGTGTAATGCCTCCTGCACACTGGCTGCGTGGACGTGAGCGTGGCATTTCTGTTGCGTGTCAGCTGCGTGGCGTTTTCTATGTCTTTACTAGTGCTGTCAAACGATTAAAATATTTAATCGCATTAATGTCATAGTTAACTCGCAATTAATCGCACATTTTTATCTATTCTAAATGTCCCTAGATTTCTTTTTGTCCCATTATTTTTTTTCTTATTTTAACGCTCTTATCAACATGGAAAAGTGGATCGGCTTGCTTTGTGCAAATGTTTTTTTATTGAAAACAACATTGGCATACTGTAGTGTTCAATTTCACGCTAACATTCTCACTTGGAGCAACTAATCTCTCACACGATGTCACGGCTTTGACGAGGGGGCGGAGAATTGGCATCAGCTGTGTGCTGGGCCGTCGGCTGTGTGCTGGGCCGTCGGCTGTGTGCTGGGCCGTCGGCTGTGTTTGCTTGGCCGTCAGCTGTGTTTGCTTGGCCGTCAGCTGTGTTTGCTTGGCCATCAGCTGTGTTTGCTTGGCCGTCAGCTGTGTGCTTGGCCATCAAGTGGTATTTCAGACTGGACGTGCTGCGATGATAGCTCAGTTCACAATGACCAAACACACAGATCACTTTGGTCTTGTCAATGGAACCATTTGGCAACTTTTTAAAATTAAACTTTCCATTCAGAATCTTACTGGCATCTATTCCGGCGTCTCACGCTCGCCATCCACTCAAAACGTAACGTTAGCCTACTACTCTTTGGCCGGCTCGCAAGCCCAAACAAGTGTGTGTGGCGTGCCTGTTTTGTTTGCGGTTTGTTTTGTTAACGTTACTAGTTGTTCCAACAGCATGTGAAAAAAAACTACGTTTGTTAGGCCAAAAAGAACGTTAATCTTACGATAAAAAAACTGACGCCGTTAAAATGGGTTTGCGTTAACGCCGTTAACAACGCGTTAAACTGACTAGTCTTTTCACACCAGAAAGGTGTCTGACGCGGCGCTGCTGCTGCTCGCCTTGTCTGTACACATGGATGTTTCCCATTGATAATATAGTATACTTCATGTTAAACATAAATATATACTGATATGATTACGGCAAAGACAACGTCGGCAGTATCGATGGCAAAATAGGCTCCAGAATATTTGGTTCTGTATTGACAGGTGCAATATTTGAAAATCGATAATTATTTAAAAAAAATTTAACTAACATTTATATCTGCATTTATGTCAAAACCTAGAGACTTTAAAACATCAAAATGTCATTTATTAAATGTATTCGTGTCGCGTGAAAAATAGGCGTCTGTTCGACTCGAGCCGTGCCTGAGACGTGCGTGTCACGCAGGCAGTGTGCAAGCTCTAACCTGTTAACATGGGAGCCGAAATAAAAACGGACACGCCGTGCAGCGGACACGCTCACGCCACGCAGCCGGTGTGCAGGAGGCCTTAAGGAAGTACTGGAAGTTATGACTGGTTGCAGCAGAGGGGTGCTAGACATAATGGTTCAGAGTAAGATGGTTAAGTTCCCCCAGGTACTCTCCTCTCGCCTTGCTCAGCTGGATTAGCTCTCAGCCCATATTGTGGCTGCGCTTTTTTCTTTGTTTGAACCTTTTCTGTTGTTTGGATGACCTGAACCACTCATGGCATGACCGTTTTTGGTAAAGAAACTTTGGAGATGCAGTTCACGTCTTGCTGAACACTAGCGCATATTATAAAGACACTGGGCAGAAAAAACACAAGAAGATGTTATCTAGTGGCTTAATTTGAGACTGCGTCTCAGTTTAGGAAACTGTACTGTAATCTTCATGTACTTTAAAGTGTAGATTGTGAATTATTTCATGTATGTATACCAAGAAAACTATCTTTTGAGTTGGCCAACTTGGGGCTAACTGTACGGTTTTTTGTTGCACACATTGCTGTTACAAATGTAAAAATCAAACCTATTAAAAACTCAACTTAACTTATCCACATATCTCTGTTTACACCCATTATAAGCTCTATTTATAGGTAATGTTCTGCATCCTCAATCACTTCACGGGTTCATTTA
This sequence comes from Sander vitreus, assembly GCF_031162955.1. Taxonomy (NCBI): domain Eukaryota; kingdom Metazoa; phylum Chordata; class Actinopteri; order Perciformes; family Percidae; genus Sander; species Sander vitreus. Next base: position 1,579,988 of record NC_135871.1, on the reverse strand, counting down.
TATTGGTTCACTTAACGCTAGTAGAACATATGCATTTGTAACATTTTAGGTTATTCCATTATTTGGTTTTGCACTTGTGAGAAACGCATTAACACAAGAGTTACGGTGGAAAGACATGCTAGCGGATCAGTGAGGCTGGTGGTGCTTTGAGCTAAATGCTAAAGCTGATACAAAGCAGGTATAATATTTACCATGGTCCCCATCTGAAGGCCTATCCCAAATCCCAGTTTGTACATCCCAGAGTCCTCTCCTCGCGTCGTAAATCGCGAGGAGAGGACTCAATTCTGAGTCCTCATACTACAATTCTGCGTGTCTCTACGACGTGTAACGTTAGACAGCCAATCACAAACATTATTAGATCTTGGTAGAAGCATGCTGCATGCTGATTGGCTCACTGACTCGAGATTTACTCCTTAAGTATTGGAATTGGGTATTAAATGACTAGTTGTTGGCATGGTTTAATGAATCATGTTTTAATGTTAAACATAAATGTGACACAGTGAATCCTTTAGGAGGATTAACTGTATCTGTGGATGGCTAGCTTAGTGACTACCTTACAGGCCAGTAAGCCTATCATCAGTGGGGATTTATATTTGCTTATAATATGCTGATAGATTAGAGGCCGAGGAGTCGAGGCAACAGGCATTTAACGAAATGAAACCTCCTTGCTCGGAGACCTCGTTTTGAAGCAATGTCGATTAAATATGAGGTGCGGCACGGCTGCAGCAGCTGTCCATCGTGTTGATCTCTGTCAGATGAACAGATAGCACTTCTATATTTACTTTGAATTCTTTATCTTTATTTATTTATTCATTAGGAAAATGCACGTTAATCAACATTTCTGTAAATGTGCCAGTGTTAGTCAGTTGGCTAATTTGGAGTTGTAGTCCTGGGATTATTTATATGTGACAGTACCAGTACATCCCAACAGGGGGAGCCACAAGCTTTCCAGACACAGTGTCATGATTTAAGATACTAAAACAAGACAAAATATATTCTTTCACTTCATGAGAAACGAGAAATCTCATTCATCCCATTGGGAATGGGATGGGTTACACGCCTCCCTTTGGAGAAGGATTCGGTCCTTATTTCCACCTCTCTGACATCTCATCAACTGTCTCCATGCCCATGCACTGTACTCAAGCTGTGGTTGTGACTGTTAAAGAGCCTACACCAATGATTTCTTATCATGATTACCAACAGAACACTTATATTCACACATCCGGGTTTTTAAACTCTTGTTTTGTTTCCCCAACATAATACAACTTGCAAAGACATTATAACAGGTAAACCCCAAATGTAGTATTACATGTGATTCTGCCCCTAACATTGATGTGAACACCAGACTGGGTGGGTGAGTTGATACCCCTTGATCATAGTATAGCAGTGTATACGATTACAACAAGAACAACTCCCACTAGGGATCTGGGATAGAAAAAATGAATGAGCCTCTTAGGCCAATCGGACCAATTGGAAGACTCTAAGCACAGGTATATCTAGACCAGCTTTGAATGAATCAGACCCCTGAACTTGGCGTAACTTATTGACACACGCACAAACAGGACCTATACAAATGCATTACAGTGGAACTATCATGCTTTCCCACATTTTCTGTCATATTTATAATGTCATAATGTCGGATTGTTATATTAAACAGTCAAATGATGAGGTAAACGTATTTCAGAGAAATCCCCGTGAGTTAAAACGTTCAGATTTCAAACTGTTCTGAACACTCCAGGTTTCAACGGTTTTTTCTACTCTCGGCTAAGTGTTGCGCAACTCTAAGCCGGCCTTCTATGATTGGTCATCTGCTCCAGGTAGGCAGGACTGGAGTGTTTTTTTAAAGCTACTGCGGTGTTAACATTGTCATAGCTGCATGCTAACGGCAGTGAAAGATGTTATCTTGGCTGCCAATGTTAAATTCTCCCCAATTCTGGGTCACATTACTCCTGAAACATTTCCGGTTATGTAGTATTTAGTTTAAAAGCTTTTAGCTGCGAGTTTTGATGGTAGAAAGTGCTGCTATATTTTATTTTAGTGTCCACTGCTAACAACAGTTGCAGTGCAGTTTTGATTTTTTATTTATTTTAGTCACTTTTATCCATGCAGTTGTCATGTTCCTCCTCAGTTTCATATTAATGTGCTATAAAATGCACTTTGCACATGTAAATATGTGTATTTATGTTTAAAATAAGATGAAATATGTGTGTTTTCGACTTCCGGGTCACGCTACAGATGGCTGCTTGAGACTTCTGCTCCCCGATGGTTTTGATCTAAAAACCCTGAAAACACTGTAGATAACCGTAAAGCGAGAATTAGCGAACATGAGCAAAAACAGGGTTAACCCAAAAGGCAAGAAACCACAACCATTGAATGAAGATACCGAAGAATTGGTGTAGCAACACATCGCTAGCCGAAGCAACTCGCCAGCCCCAGGAGAAGACGAGTGAACGGATGTTAGCTTGCGAAGTATATTGAGCGAGCTAAAGGACTTTGAAACAACGCTAATGGCAGCCACGGCACTATTGAAAAGGCTATCCCAACGCCAGGCTAACATGGAAGCTAAGCTAATTGACCAGGAAGGTCAGGCTCGTAGAGAAAACATCAGAATCTATGGCATCGCTGAAGAAGAGGAGGGGGATAACATGATTGACTTTGTGCAAAAATTACTGAGAGGATCGATGGATCTACCACCAGATATGGACCTCAGAACCGAAAGAGCACACAGAACACTTGCTCCTAAGCCCATTGGCCCAGAGGCAAAACCCCTGTCCATCATAGTCAAGTTTGCGAGTTACAAAGTCAAAGAGGAGGTGATCCGCAAAGCCTGGCAGAAGAAAGAACTTCTCTATAAGACTGTCCGTTTCTACGTGGACCATGATTACCCATCTGCGGTCCTCAAGAAACAAATGGAATATGCGGAGGCAAAGAAAATATTGAAGGGAAAACAAATTAAGTTTCAAACGCCATACCCAGCAAGGCTATGTGTTTTCTACAATGATGGCACACGCCTGTAGCAGACCGCCACGGAAGCCACAGAAGATATGGCTAAACGAGGATTTCCAATTACCGTCGTACCGGACCCAGACACCCGTGAGATCCGACTCCTATCCTCATGGAAAATGGCAGGAGAACGTCACGCCGGACTTGGAGCTCCAAACTCGACTGATGATTAACGCAACACGTCTCCTGGCTACCCAGAGGGTTGATCGTGGTTTACAGAAAAGACTTCTTAGGAGAAACTCAAACTAAATGTGAATACAGATAAGTGAAGGATTTGTTTTCTTTTCATATGAACACGGTCCACAGGGCAAATCTGTGTTATAGAATAGCCTAGTATAGTGAAATGGTTAAAGCCTAAGTTAGGTTGATGTTTTGAAATGTTTTTATAAATATAGTAGGGTCACAAGGATAAATCAGTCGTGACTGAAATGGTTACACAGCCATCTCAAAGGGTCCTCCTTGCCCAAAGCAAGAGAGACCTAACCCTATCTGGGTGCTCTAATACCACCAAGAGCCCCTCAAAGGCACACCTTGAAGGAGCCTTAGTTACTGGGAAAATAGAAGGCGTTGAAATAACTTTTTTGAATGTATATGCCCCACCAGGTAGTGACTTCCGTTTTTGCAGAAACATTTTTGTCTTAATGACAGGAACAAAAGGTATTATCATTTGCGGAGGAGACTGGAACATACGCCTCAACCCAAGGCTAGGTTCTTCAAAGGGAACTACTTTAACCCCCATACATAAGAAACTTAAGGCTCTCATGATAGAGTTGGGTGTGATAGATCTTTGGAGAGATTTCAACCCGGGTAGGGACTACACTCATTACTCCCACCCACATGCAGTGTATTCCAGAATTGATTATTGTTTTATTTTTAAAAGAGACCGTTAGGAAATTAGGAAATACTGATCTGTCCGATCATGCACCTCTTCTGCTATCATTACAAATAAATAGCAACCCTAGAAATACATTATGGGGGCTGAACACCGGTATTTTAAATAAACAACAATTCACAACCAAAATGAAAGAAGAAATTGTAAGAACTTTGGGAGAAAATGATAATGGAGAGGTAGGTCTGGATATTCTATGGGACACATTGAAAGCTGTTCTTAGAGCAGAAATTATTTCTTACTGTGCACGCAAAAAGAAAGAGAGACAACTAAGATTATCAAAACTAAATGAGGAACTAAAATAGCTTGAGGCTAAACATAAAGGAGACTCAAACTCAGACCTTCCTTCAAGGCTCAAGGAAATTAGAAATGAAATAAACGTTATGTAAACACAAGAAATACAAAAAAATATGATTTATACTAAACAAAAAATACTATGAGAGTGGCCCAAAATTTGCAAAGCTCTTAGCAAGGAAACTGCAAAAGCAACAGGCGGATAGCACAATCTATAAAATTAAAGATCCAACCTCAAAAGCTACTGTATATAAGCAAAATGAGATACAAATGGCTTTCCAGAACTATTACAAACATCTATACACACAGCCACAGCTAAAAGATGAAAATCAAATTATAGGATTTCTGGAGTCCCTTAAGTTACCTTTACTATCAACCGTTCAAAGCAATAAACTAATAGCTGAAATGACTGAAGAGGAGCTCAATAATGCAATTTCCAGGCTAAAGGCAAACAAATCACTTGGCCCAGATGGGTTCCCCTCTGAATGGTACAAGGCTTTCCGATCAGAGCTGACTCCTAGCCTACTCAAAACCTTTAATACAGCTCTAAAAGAGAGAAGCAGCCATCTCAGTTATACCCAAAGAGGGAAAAGATAGACTGGACTGCGGCTCATATAGGCCGATCTCGGTACTCAACACAGACTACAAACCATATACTTCAATTCTTGCAAAGAGAGTTGAAAAGCTTCTCCCAGAGATCATACACACTGACCAAGCAGGATTTATCTTGCAGAGACAAACTCATGACAATATTAGACGGTCACTACATGTATTGAAATATATATCCGAGAAAATAAGCTAGAAGCACTATTAGTTAGCCTAGACGCTGAAAAAGCCTTCGATTCAGTGAGCTGGACATACTTATATAGGGTTCTTGAGAGATTCGGATTTCATACAAAGTTTGTTAAAGCAATCTATACAGGAACCCTTGTGCACGAATTAAAATAAACGGATACTTATCAGACAGTATTAATCTAGAGCGAGGTACGAGGCAAGGCTGCGGATTATCCCCACTTCTCTTTGTGCTCTACATAGAGCCCCTTACTCAATGGATTAGACAGACTGACAGCATAAGAGGCACATCTATAAACGGGGACCAGCACAAGGCTGCGTTGTTTGCAGATGATGTTTTGATATACTTAGGGTAACCTACTAATTCACTTCCTGAATTATTCAAGCTCCTGGACATTTTTGGCAAATATGCTGGATACAAACTCAATATTCAGAAAACACAGCTCCTTTCACTGTACTACGCACCTCCCAGTCAACTTAAAGATAAATTCAACCTGAAATGGGACCAGAATACACTGAAATATTTAGGTATATCGATCCCCAAGGATATCTCGCCATTGGTAAAGATCAATTATGACCCTCTCTTGTCGAGAATAAAATCAGATATACAGAGATGGAACACCAATCCATTCCTGAGTCTCATCCAAAGGGTTGAGTCTGTGAAAATGAACATTCTCCCAAGACTGTTGTTTTTGTTCCAGTCTCTTCCTGTAGAAATATCCACAAAGCAATTCTCAGAGTGGGATAAAATGATTTCCAGATTCATTTGGCAAGCCCAATTTTCTCAGCCCAGATTACACCTCTGTTAAATTTATGTCATCAAACTTATTATGCCAGATGGAAAGACATTGAACTATTTTTAATTAGGAACCCTCCTATACAAACACTACTGGGTAATACGGACTTGAGAAAATTCATTAATGGTATCCAAAACCCATGGTTAAAATTCCAACTGAAAACATGGAACACAACGAAAGAGGAATATAACTTACAAGATAAACTGAAAGTACTAAAATGGTGTGCCTACGATCCAGATTTTAAACCTTCATAGCCAAAGGTATTACAACATTCTACTCCATAACAGATATAGGAAAACTAAAGGACTTCCAAACCCTTCAAGAAGAGCATGGCTTAGAAAAGCAGGACTTCTATAGATACCTGCAGCTACGCCACTATTTTGATCAAGCTATCAAAAATCATATAGACAATGATGATCCCGTGTTTAAAGAAGTAAGTAAGTAAGACGGAAGACAGATGGAAATGTATAATTAGATTTTTTATCACCCCAAAGCAGAAAATACATATTTCGAAAGACAATTCTAAATGTTGGAGACTCTGTGGGAATCAGGAAGCCGATCACTGGCATGTGTTCTGGGAGTGTCCAGCAATAGTACAATTCTGGTCTGAGATACACAGAACAATGGAGAATATATTGCAAATTAATATGCCCTTCCAGTTTAGTATCTTTATATTAGGAAATACTGATTTTCATCTAAATATGAATGTTCACTTTAACAAGTATTTGTTTGGTATCATGTTATCAGCTGGTAGGAAAACTATTACCAGACACTGGTTACAACCTGACCCTCCCACAACAGAGGAATGGACAGAGATTATCCATAACATATATTTGATGGAAAAAAATCACATTCTCACATCGGCTACAAATGAACAAATTTGTTAAAATATGGTCTGAATGGACCTCATATATACAACAGACACAACCACTGGGAGGGTCATCATACTAATGCCTCTTTTATAAAACAGAGGTGTACCCAACCGATCTCTATGTGTATATATATATATATATATATATATGGATGTATATATATATATATATATATGGATGTATATGTGTGTATATGTAGATGTGTGTATATGTAGATTGTGTGGATGAATAGTGCAGGGATATATATATATATATATATATATATATATGTGTGTGTGTGTCCTTGTCTTGTTTATTTATACGATTATTGATGAAAATACTGCCAGGTCTTTAGCAATCTTTTTCCTTTTTATTTTTCATCTGATATTTGACAAACCCTTATGTGGTAAATATGCTATAACCCTTATATCCCTTGTTCTTGTCAAATAGTTCTGAAATCTTTGTTATCTGAGTTATAGAAGGGACAGAAAAAAGTACATCACTTTTTGATATTAATGAACGTCCGTTCCATTCAAGCCATTGCCAGATGAGTTGTTACAAAGCTGATTAAGACTATCAGCTCCACACAACTCTCTCTGGATTTCTCAGTATGACTATGAAAAGAAGATTGTGGCGTCAGGAGACTTTCGCGCAGAAACTCAAGTGAAGATAATGACCTCTTCTGAAGAGTCCATCATGTTTTTTTAATCCTCCGTGTCCTCCTTGGCTACTAGCAACTGCGTAGAGGAGGGGTTAGCTATCATGCCAAAACACAGAACAAGGCTAACTTGAAGCAATGCAGAGATATTGGAGATTATGTGACTTGATTTATGTAGTCATAATCATTTATTTATTTTACAAAGACACTGTAATTCCATGATGGATTAAAAAGCTTCTGGATGGCCTACAATCGCATAGAGGACCTTGATAAAACGGCACATTTCTCAGCTTATAAACAAAACAAAAAAAGATCAGTTAAATAAGGTAAGTCTGCACTGTATTGATCTGGAGATATTAAATTTGACACAAGGTGAGCTTGCCGGCGAGCTCAGGGTTTTAAAGGCACAACACAGGTGTCTGGCACCCTTTCCAGCCCGACAGCTGGAACTCAGTGTTTTTCAGGAACAGTGGCAATGGGTGAAAGATAATGTATGTTGATGTTGGAGACCTCGCATCATTGTCATGCCCTCATTTTCTCATTCCCTCAATTTCCTGTGGAGCAAAACAGGAAGTGTTCCATTGTTATGATGTTCGACAGCTGCAGAAGCCCTGCACTTAGTAACTGGGAGAGGTGGTGGTGGGGGTATCCATAAAGCTGGCCGGTATCCATAAAACATTGTGCCCATGATTCAACATAATCCATATCCTTCCAAAATCCTTGCAGCAAAAAATATAATTTGCAATAAAAATGAGCTGTATGTAGTGCCTGAAATGGGCCAGTACTCGGTCCCCATGGATACCCTTAACTTCTGATTGTTATTTACAGTATTGTTAACCCTCCTGTTGTCCTCGGGGCCAACTTTGACCCATTTTCAAAAAGTTTCCAGTGTTTCCTCTGTTGATATTACCGCGGCAGCCCGCCACGGTAAAATTTCTGCCGCCACGGTAAAATTTCTGCCGCCATGATATCAGAAATAGGGCAGACGCACAACAGGGTTTCCGCTATGTGCACCGCTGCTCCTTCAGCTGTTTATGAAAAGTCATAAAGTCATAATTACACGACTCTGCAGAGCCGTGGGCTCTACTGAACTCAAGTGAACTGTCATCTGCTCTCTCTCCTCTTTAGGGTGAGCAACTGGAACAGTGACAGGACGTCGTAACTCGTGAAGTCATGGCAACCAAACTACTTGTCACTCAATCTTAGACAAAGTGACAAACAGCGACGAAAGCCGCGACATGAAATCCGCACTCATGTGGGTCCCATGGAATATGACAGCTACAGTTTATTGTAAAATAGCATTGTGGACACTGAATTTGATGAATTTACTGTTTATCAGACCCCAGATGAGACAAGAAGCTAATGTTAGCGAACGCTGCGGTGACGGTCCCTCTGCCTCTGACTCGCCGCTGCAGGAGACGCTGTATTCCTCCGACACGCTGTATTAACATTACTGTTTTAAAACCATTTTTTCAGGTTAGTGGGGTTGCATACGTAGCAAAACGTAGCTAGTAATGTTCACTCAGCATTTTGTTTTGTTGTTAAACTGTGTGTAAAATGAGCGGTGACGTTAAATCACCCTACGGTACCATCTATTTGCTGGATGGTTTCAAGGTAACGGTCGGTAGCTAACATTAGCAGATAAGCCCGTACTTTTTGACGTTCAACGCTGAAAAAAGTGACAAGAACATCGGGGGGAAAGCGACAAAAGTGTCGAAAAAGACAAAGACAAAAGACTCTCCTCTTCAAGATCATTTTAAATCTTGACCCAGAAAAACGAAAAGTTGCATGGTCGATGGGAAGCCAAAACAAGGTTTAATAGTATTATTAATAGCTGATATCATAGACTGTATATACAGTCTACAGCTGATATTTTCTAACCAAAATTTGCTATATGTATATATTATGATTTATTGGGAAAAACCTAACGATTCTATGTCAAATCTGACATTCAGTCCCCCCCATATCGGCCAAATGGAAGGATCCTTTGTTTCATAGCCACACCTTCAGACACTCAACGACTGTGAGTTTGGTAGTCGATTCAGGCTCCTTAGATTGAATCGTTGAATAGTCAGCCATTCGAGGTTTACCCCGACAAGATACATGTATGAATATAAATATATCCAAGACACATGCAATGATGATGTCATGGAACTGACGCATTAGGGTACTGCCACTTTTTTGTTCCAATCCAGGCACTGGTAAGGCAAGAGCAGCTTTATATGTACAGCACATTTCAGCAAGAGGACATTTCAAAGTGCTTTACATAAAACATTAAAAAGAGCAGTTAAAAACAATAAAAAAAAAAAATTAAAAACAGATAAAATACGAGAATAAAATTCACAGTGCAGTATAAGAAATTAACAATTATAAAAAAAAAAAAAAAAAGACAACATCAAAAAGAAAGGTCTTCAGCCTTGATTTAAAAGAACTAAGAGTTGCAGCAGACCTGCAGTTTTCTGGGAGTTTGTTCCAGACATGTGGAGCATAAAAACTAAACGCTGCTTCCCCCCTGTTTAGTTCTGACTCTGGGGACAACAAGCAGACCTGTCCCAGACGACCTGAGAGGTCTGGGTGGGTCATGGTGTAGTAGCAGATCAGAAATGTATTTTGGCCCTAAACCGTTTAGTGATTTATAAACCAGCAAAAGTATTTTGAAATCAATTCTTTGAGGCACAGGAAGCCAGTGTAGAGACTTCAGAACTGGAGTGATGTGATCCACTCTCTTGGTCTTAGTGAGGACTCGAGCAGCAGCGTTCTGAATCAGCTGCAGCTGTCTGATAGATTTTTTTAGGGAGACCTGTAAAGACACCGTTACAGTAGTCAAGTCCACTGAAGATAAAAACATGGACAAGTTTTTCCAAATCCTGCTGAGACATAAGTCCTTTAACCCTTGATATATTTTTAAGGTGGTAATAGGCTGACTTTGTAATTGTCTTAATGTGGCTGTTAAAATTCAGGTCTGAGTCCATGACTAAACCAAGATTTCTGGCTTTTGTTGTTTTTAACATTGTCGTTTGAAGCTGAGCAGTGACTTTTAATCATTCCTGTGTAAAAGTAATTTCTACAACACAGGATTGTAAATAAATGACATCAAATAATGATGTATAAGTACCAAATTTACAATATACCATTTCACAAGAAATAAAGCCATTGACTAAAAAGAGGAACCTAACATTTGTTTAGTTTATCGTTGGTATTCATAGAGTTGTCTTGTATTAACACAGTCCTTACACACACACACGCACGCACGCACGCACGCACACACACATACGCACACAGTCACACAGTTCACATTTTGTTTTTCTAGTGCGTTTCCTTCTCGCATTTAGAGGGCAAAGGGAAAGAGGCAACATCCGTGATCCTATCTGCCAACTAGAGTCAGAGTCATTTTTTTAGGAGTGCTCTCTAACAATTACTGGATGGACATAAAAGGCTTTGAGAGCTGACTGGCCTAACAATAACCCCATTTAGAGCAATTTACTACTGTGGGAGGGAGGATCAGACTGGAAGTTTGTTAAAATGTTTTGATTTGTCCTATTCACCTCCCTCTCTGTGACCGCTCATCATCTTTACTTTCAGCTCCATTTGTGTTTTCTTCCCAACTACAATTATGCTAGTTCCATCCACCGTTTTGGAGGATTTCCTCATGGTCACACTGAGCTTGCACCAGTTACTGATAAGAGTTTACTGATAAACTGGCTGATATCAGACTTTTATTACAGTTTTTCACGATCGCTAAGACCCCTTTTCCACCAAGGCAGAGCCTAGTTTCAAATGGGTTCTTTGTTTTTCGACCACCAAAGCACCAGCTCCGAACCAGTAAAAGTGGTTCTTAAGTAGCATCAAATCATTGCTGGTCTAGAAGTAAGAACCGCTTACGTCAGCGGCTGGGGGCGGGGTTACCGTGACCAACAAGACGAACAGAAACTTGTGACCGCCATTTTTGAATTAGCAGACACGATGGACGCGAATAAACAGAAACGGCTGTAGTCAGAGGAGGAAACCAGCTACTTTCTTGCACTATGGTCCTCTTCAGAAGTCCAGAGTAAGTTAGACGGGGCTTCGCGGACGAAACCGGTTTTGCAGCAAATTCAGCAAGAGATGGCTGTAGCGGGGTCCGACTGGAACCAGATAAGCAACAAACTAAAAAAAACTAAAGAAGGACTACAGGGACCAAAAAAAGGACCTCGGTCGAAGTGGCAATGGTCGCCCTCGTCGAAACCCACATTTCGACGTTCTCGAGTCTGTTCTCGGCGATAGGCCGGCATGCCAGGTGACCGGGGCGCTGAACTCAGCAACAATATTGCTTGAGTCAATGGTGGATGATAGAATAGAATATGAAGACTAGAATATAAAGTCAATCTGACATTAACTTGCTATATACAGTATAATGTAGATGCTTTATTATGCGACATGAGCAAAATCTGAAGTGATAGTGATGTAGTATGATGCCATATATATTTTTTAGATAATTAATATAGCAGATGCATGCGCATAATTCCCTGCAGAAAACAATTATTTGCAATGCTATGACAACACATTGATGATCTGTCATCTGCTATTATTGTTGTACACAGGAAAAAGGAAGAGAGACAGTACCTCAGAACTGGTGCAATATTTGGAAAGGGCAGATGAGAGGTTCTTGCAGCACAGCAAAGAAATGGACGATGCCTTGCATCAGGACATGAGAGGGGACACACATTCCCTGCTTGGACTCATGGGGCGCATGGTGGCCGTAATGGAGGCACAAGGGCAAAAATGATATCACCACATTATTTTTGGTGGCTTTTTATGTAAATCTTTTATTTAAATGAAGTATTTACAATTTTTGTTTTCACAAACCTTACAAAACTTTTTGCACTTTACATTTTGAAAAATGTAAAGTGCAAAAAGTTTTGTAAGGTTTTTTATTGGTTGTTTTTGTTTAAATAAACATGTTCATTAATACAAATGTCTGCTTCAGTTTCTTTAACACTTAACAGGCAAATATCATATATGGTTTGTGTGTGTTCTTATGTGATTTGGTGTATTTTCATATGAATAATGTGTACATTAAACATGTTAATCAGGTGAAGCGATTAGCTGCACATAAACTTCTATAACATTTCAACATTAAATATGACTAAAATCCAAATTAATTCATGATTGGAAGTTAATAAAAACTTGGTGGTTTAAAGTGAATTAAGGAAAAGTGTAATATTAATATTTTAAATTGTTAAGTAGTTTGGTGCTAATTGTAGCTCTAATCCACCTGTTGTGCAGGAGCTTTATCTATTTCACAATATATTTTGTTACAAGAATTCACAATATTTGGTTTGTTTTCTAGAAAGGCTTCAGATAATAGGTGGATAGTGGGCTTGAAGGGGAGTTGATGGCAAGCCATAATGCCTGGCTGAATAATGGCATAATGCCTGAATAAAGGCTATAATGGCTGAAAGAATTGAGCAGTTCTCCTGACCAGACAGTCAAGTAGGTGTTTACAGGGCAATAAAATGGCTTATGAAATTATTCACAAAATGCAAGTTTTAGAAATAATAGGATTTATTCAATGGATGAGAATATAATACAATTTATGAAAAGTCAGATGTCCTCAAACACAAACGGCAGCGTTACAAAAATATGGCATTGGTGTATTCAAAGAATCACTCGTTCCCTCTGTTAAAATGCATCATTAATGCAGCTCTGATGTCAGCCCCTTCAGTGTTCGCACGCTCAGGTAATGTCTGAACAGGAGGCTCAATGTTTAGAGTCCTGTCTGGGTGCTCTTCAGTGAAATTATCACCATGTTCCTCACAAATGTTATGGAGCACACAGCAGGTCAGCGCCATCCTCTTGCTCAGCTCCAGCTTGCAGTCATTTCTTTTTAGGAGGCACCTCCATCGTTCTTTTAATCTCCCAAAAGACATCTCCACAACCGATCGTGCACTGCTCAGCCTGTAATTGTAGGTGTGCTGTTCAGGGGTCAGTCTGCCAGTGTCGGAAAAGGGCTTCATGAGCCAGTTCTGCATGGGGTATGCCGGATCACCGATCAGGTAATGTCCAACATCACAGCCAGAGATGGTCACTTTGTTTTGCCCTAGTAATTCCCCGTCACTTAGGACCTCCCACAAATGTGACTGTCATAGCACTCTGGCGTCATGTACACTCCCTGGATAGCCAACACAAACATCCCAGAAAAGACCTTTGCCATCCACAACTGCTTGCAGAACAATAGAATGCCAGCCTTTACGATTGAAATAGTCTCGTGGATAGTCCTCTGGTGCAGTTATTGGAATGTGGCACCCACACACTGTGGAACTCTCCAACGATTATTAAAGAAAGTGGCCATTTCTAACAACTTTTCAGCATCAGGAAATTGTATGTGGACGGGAAGGAGCACCGTGATGGCTGGTTGTCCTGTATTCACCACCCGTGGCCAGTTTCCAGATGGCAATTGCCACACGCTTTCGGATTGGGACACACAAACGGTAGTTTGTGTTCCTTCTCCCCATGGCATGCTTGACGTGACAGCAGATGTACTCAAACGATTCTGGGGATACGCGGGAATTCTGCATGAATTGTAACAGATTCCGGATTGTAAAATCCGGAACAATAGTGTCCCACCAGTGGTCAGATCGTGGGTATGCCCACATTACAGGTGACCTCCGCCTTGCCTTCAGCTGCAAGATTGCCTGTAAAGATAAAAAAAATTACATATATAAGTTTCATTTATGGGCAATAGGGTATAGGTATATTTTCTATCAAGTATACAGTGCTATAATAGTAGTAAAGTAAAGTATACAGTGCTAGTATAAATACTATAAAAACAGCTGAGCTGTAGCAGTGAAGCGTTTATTAATTCATCAATAAGTAAGTTACCACTTAAAAGACAGGGCTACTTTATTTATATGTTTTTTTTCAGTCTTTTTAGGTTCATACATTGTCTTTTCAGACAACTTATTTTCATAGCCTTCTTGTCCAGTGAAAACCATGTATATATAAATCTATATTTATACATACGAGTTTTCACAAAACGGCGTCGGAATACTTCAATTCATTCAGCCAATGCTTAATACATTTTTTATTGAACTGCAATGTGATCGATTATCAGCAAAGTCGATGCTAGGAGGTTAGGAACATGCTGAGGCTAAAATATAAATCTCAGGCTAAAGTCGGCATCTTATTGTTAAATAGGGTGACCAGATGAGAATGGGTAAAATGCGGGATGGACGAGACGGGTGGGGGGAGACATGAATTTCAAAACTCCACACCAAAATGATTTATTATTTTTATTCAGGAATTCAACTGTCTGTCATGTAAACCCGAAAATACAAATAAAAAATCAGCTCAGCAGCAGCTATTTTATTGTACATGGAGTCATCCTCCCGCTTAAAGAAGGATGAGACCAAAGTGTTGGTCTGGACAGTTGTGCTGTTAGTTATATGTAGTTTGCTGCTAGTATGCAGCCTGACGTCTGACTCCCCCCCCCATGTGAAATACCAAACTCCTTCCTACATACATTGCAAAACGCTTTGTTTGCATCATGTAAAATGGCAGTAATCCAGGGGTATTTCCCTACCCAGTCCTCCTGGTACCTGCAGAGACGTTTTTGCTTTTTAGCTACATGTTCATCAGGTCCCGGGACACCAGCCTGAGCCTCCATTTCAACAATGAATGAATGAAAAATAGCAATGCATGTTATCAAAAATAGCCGCCTACGTACTATTGCAGCCAATGAGCAGCAACAGTTTTCAATGTTCTATCAGACTATAACTACTTGAGAGTCTGCTCTTGAGACTTTGCTCTAATTTTCGGGACAATTAGGGCAGGATTCGGGACTGTCCCGATTTTGTACATACCGTTACTCTCGCTTGTAATCTCTGCCTGTACAAATAAAGGCGAGCCGCATGAATACGTTGGATCCGCTGAGTTTGGATGCCGATGTAGGTCCGCAAAGCCATGAACATCAATAGCAAAGCAACGTCTGCCATTGTTGATGGTGTGCTTGTGTTTGTTGTCGCCGCGCTAACGTTGCTGGGAAAGATGAGACGTATACAGTGACGTAAGACCTGGCTCCGTGCTGGCTCTTCAGCCTGTGGAAAAGCAAACCGGTTCTTTGGAGGCTTGTCAGTCGAACCAACTCCGAACCGGCATTAGCTCTAGCTCCGAACCAGCACCTGGTTCTTGTTGGTGGAAATGGGGTATTAAAGGTGCTGTAGGTAGGATTGTGAAGATCCAGGACTTAGCCAAAAGATTTGAACATCAACAACTTCTCAGTCCCTCCCCGCTTTCTGCTAAAGCCCATACCGGTCTCCTAAGCCCCTCCCCCCACAAGGGAGAGCTGTGCACGATAGAGCGCGTGTGAAGAGGGGGCAAGGTGAGGAAACCTATCTGCAGCTCGTGCGCGGGGAAGGGGAGGGGAGGATGCTATGAAATGCGTGTGTCTGAGCAGTGATTGACACGCAGTTAGACCCCCCCCCCGGCCCTGATTGGTGCATCTGAACAGGGAGCGGTGGATATTTGCAAATCTCACTACAGGCTGTAGGTGGAGCCAGAGGAGCTGGATTTATTTTTAATGACCTGCTTCATGTAGTTCTACTGGAACATAGGATCAGTTTCAGCAGATATGACAGAAAGGGAGTTTAATAAGGCTTACCTACTGCAGCTTTAATGGAACTGGGATCCACTTGAGCTTCATCATCACCTTTCTAGCACAGCAGAAGTCTTCTCATGTAACATGACACATTTTCCATGACTTTTTTTTATACCGTATATACAGATCTCATTTAAAGACCCAAAACTCTGGATAAACTGTGTTAAACAAAAGGAAAACATCTATTCACAGCTGATATAAATTACTTGGATTATTATAAATCCATAATGCACCTGTGTGAAACTCCTTTGCAGAACTTTTCAATCAAATATCAGTCCTTCACTAGATCCTAACCTAGTGTATGGATGTAGCGGTCCAGCCAAAAAGAATGACATGGAAAAATCTGATGCGGTACAATAACTTTTTTTATTGGTTTCTTTATTTATTGGTTTGGTCAAGAAAGAATGCAGTACAAAAGCTGTACCATAATGAATGTCCGAACCTGTCTGGTCAACTTTAGGTCTTACATGTCACACATACTGTTCATGGGCACAGAAATATACAAGGGGCAACCTGGGACATTATTCACGATTTCCTCACACACATACAAGTGAAATTCTTTCACACACTATTGAAACAATCTCATATACGTTACTGAAAGTGAAATCCTAGCTTTTCAGTAGTTTCAATTTGTGTTTCAGTAGTGTATATGAGAGTGTTTTAATAGTGTGTAAGAGAATTTCACTATGTATGTGTGTGAGGTTTCAGTATGGTATGTGAGCGTATAATTTTTCAGTAGTGTATATGAAAGCATTCCAGTAGTGTGTGTGAGAGCATTTCACTTGTATGTGTGTGAGGTAATTGTAAATAATGTCCCAGATGGCCCCTCATAGAAGGACCTACATACAAGAATAAAAACAAGAAAGAAAACCTTTTTAGAAAAATACCGTTTTTCTACAGTTCTTTCCAAATTAGTGTAAAAAAGTGCAGCAGTTTTTTTTATCTCTAGTAAAATCATCTTTGGAGAATAGAATACAGGTCATTCTGTGGCTTTCTTGCCTTTTTTTTGGCACATACTATGTAAAGGATCAGCTAAATAGCACAGGCATATAGCACAAATGAAGGTTGAACCGGTTCATGTTGATAGCTGTATTTTGTATTGGGTTGTCCATTGTGTATGATTAATTGAAGGAAAATATTAGTTTGAGCACAAGTTGTGTTGTTTGATGGAAATATTTGCTTTTCTGTCACACGCAATTTAGTTGACTGAAATGTTATGTAAATGGAGTAAGTAAGTAATAAACGTTATTCATTTCCACGTCATTTCTTGTCAAATCCACAGGGAGCCGCAGACCCCCGGCTAAATGTTCATGTTGATCTAAGACTTTTTCTCTGACCTAAGTCTTTTGGCTGCATCCATTTTTACATTTCAACATATACTCCCTGGCTATTTCAATTAAGGCCTTAGTTCAGTTCACTGTGCAGTTTCCAAATGTCAACTGTGAAATGGGAGAAAATATGTAGATCTGGGAAGCTATTTGGCATGAAAAGGTAAAAGTCAAAGAGAGTGCTCAATAATTATATGGTTAGTTTAATTTATAATGAAACATCGTATTTTATAAACTACATGTGTTTTGTGTGCGAACATCTGAACTAGTAACTAAAGCTGTCAGATTAATTTAGTGGAGTTCAAAGAACAATATTTTATAATATTTCTCTCTGAAATGTAGCGGAGTAGAAGTAGAAAGTGGCGTGAAAAGAAATGACTCAAAGTACGTCAAATTTGAACTGACGTACAGTACTTCTATTCTTTTTTACTACAGTAAATTTACTTTGTTACATCCCACCAGTGGTAACTTACAATCGAGGCAGCGGAAGAGCAGCATCTCCCCTGCTATGTGATTTAAAATAAATTTTTATGTCAAAGGAGTCTGGTGGCTAGATAGTATAGATAGGGAGCATAGATAACGGCTTCAGTTCCCCGTCTGAAAGGGCTGTCTGACGCCAAGGGTAAGGCAGTGGAAATATTCTAAATATAGTCTACGCTGAATAGAAAACTGTTAGCTATCAGTTCATTAATCCAACATTTTTTCTCAGATGCGGAGCAATACTAATTATGTATGTGGTTATTACATCATGACTATAACCAATCAGACTGCTTGATTTGAGCTACCCATTTTAAGTTTCTAAACTCATGACTTTATGAATGGTTAATACATAATTCACTAAAGCTTCACAGATCAGTTATGATCCATTAATAAGAACAACCTTTGGGTTGCTCTTAGCTTAGCTGCTGACAGTGTTGCTGTCTTCTCTTTGTTTGGGTCCACCCCATTTTGGATCAGGTCTTATTATTCTCAGGTCCTTTGTCCTTTGTGGATGGGGTCTATTACAATCTTACCCCAAGTTCTTCACACGGGGTAAAGGGTTAAGTACGTTTTCCACAGGATCCATTTTAGATGAAGTCCAAAAGTGTGGCTTGGTGGCGTTGGCCTCTGGGAAACAATACAAAATATTAGTCAGTCTGTATTGCTCAAAAATTTACACTGAGCTAATCTTGTCATCATCATGTCATTTGTCTTTACAGTATGTCCCACCCGTAATTATCCTCTATTCTGAGGTGTTGACATGGCGTCATTGTGCCCAAAGTTAGGTTAGTGAGCAGTTCAGAATGGGAGCTTCTCAGCTATTTCTATATGACCTCAGTTAGTCAATTACTGTCTGTGTTATTATAATGGTGGGTTCACACCACCTGCGTTTTCTGCAAATTCAGCGGCGGGATTACACACTTAAAGTACAGATGAAAAGCTTGAGTTGTGTAAGTGAAATCCCAGTGTAGAACTGTATAAAAGTAGGGATCCTCTGGCTGCCACTGGATTGTAAAGAGCCTTTTCTGACAGCATCCTTAAAGCAGGTTTCAGCTCTGAAAGTTGAATGTTATAGTCCACTAAAATGAAATGTATATGGCTGCCTGGAAGGCAAGAAATCAATCTAATCAGCATTGCATTGTAGACATTTATTAAAGGTAATTAAATACAAAAGCCCTGGTATGGTCATTCAGGCAGCTGTGCTGTTCAAACCCAAGTGTGTATGTGCACCAGTGTGGGTGTGGTGTGCGTCATGATGCATACTGTACTGTAGCCGTGTTTGGTATTCCCACCATAATGTACAGTATGTCTCTTTCATCATTGATGTTTCGCTCCTCTCAGTTCCAAGAATACAGGCCACAATGGTGAATATGGGACGCTAAAAGAGAGGTGTGGACCAGGTGTGTAACTTACTCACTCCATGTTTTATTCATGATATAAAGAAAAGATTATGACAGTTTTTGAAACCCATTCTAGGACCTCAGAGTCAAATATACACGAGGAATAATAATAAAATAAAAAATCACTGTGTCAAAAACATGTGGGAATAAGATTCATACTATCCAGTCTGTGATTCACAATGTATCGCATACACTTGTCAAGAAATGAATGTATGACATAATGCTCTCTCCTGCAATGGGAAAAGGGAAGAGGCCATGCAGTATAGGCCTAATAGAATAAATCTCTTTCCAATCCAATCCAGATGTGATTTCATTATTTTATCAGCTCCAGAGGTATTAATTCAACAAAACAAAGGCCATTTGGAGAGACACATGGTTTCCCTTATCCCCGAATCTTCTCCCTGACTCTAACTCTGACTAATAATTTCATAAACGGGCCAAAACACACAGGCTCAGAGTCGTCTCTAAACAAGACACTCTGGTGGTGATCTCTCTGAAGTCCAGGTTCTCAGGAACATGATGAACTCTGATAATATTATGGAACCTCTCGCCCTGCACGGCTCTCTCACGTCAGACTACATCACTGACTCCAACCAGGCACAGTTGTTTAACATCAGGGCAGGGCTAGTCTCGCATTGCCAGACCTTCCTCCACAGCGCTGCAGAGGAAGGTCTGGCTAGGCCACACAGCATTCCTGGATGGGAGAAAAACGTGCTCTGGTTTATTGGCATTTCTTTAAACCAATCACAATCATCTTGGGCGGAGCTAAGCGCTGCACGGAGCCCCGGTGCCGCTAGAAAATAGCCTCTGGAAGGAACTTGTTTTGGTGGAATGTGTACGTTCAAAGGTTGTTTTAGTCGTGCAACAGAAAACTCAGATTGGACAGATAGTCTAGCTAGCTGTCTGGATTTACCCTGCAGAGATCTGAGGAGCAGTTAACCATAGTCCTCACAAATCCACCAGAGTGTAGAATTAAAACACAAAGGAAGCGTTAGGTAACGGAAATCCGGGCGAATAAAAGGACATAATGCGGATTTCCGGTGGCAACGGGGCAATGCTGGAAGTGGAATGTCATGGATATAGACTAGGGCATGGCTGACAGAATGGGTGAGGGTAGACCAGGCAAGTACAACTTCAGCATTGGTATACTTTAGTAGCTGTCCCATGACAGGTGTTGGCACTGTGAGCTAGTTGCTCTAGCTAATGTTATAAAGGTTATAGTGAAGCCACAAAAACAGCATATTGCTGCAATGAGAGCTTTTTTTAAAGTTTTTTTTTAATGGATAGGACAGCTGTAGTTGGGAAAGTGGGGCAGCAAAGGGCCACAGGTCGGACTCGGACCCTGGGTTGCTGCGGTAAGAACTGAGCCTTGGTACATGGGGTGCACGCTCTACCAGAGTGCCCCCAAATGTAGTGATGTTACTTCCTGTGCCGAGGCTTGGAAGCATGTGTCGAGAAATCCCGGAGGTTTTCCTTCCTTGCTGCCCGTCCGTACCACGTGACCGGTTTATGAAGTGGTTTGAATCCACATTTTATTACACATCCATGATCTACACCAGCACATTCACCGCCATCTGCCCAGGTAAACCACTGCCACTTTCCAGTTTTAGAATAGCCTACTAATACTGCTTCTCTTTTGAAAAAATGACTCGATTATCCATATAGTTGAAATTAATTAAATAGTTGAAAACTAATGGATTAATATTTGCCGCTCTATTGTATACATATACACATATAGGAAATAATAAATATGCTGCATATTACTATGTTGCATGTCACAGTCCTGGCAGATGTCCATATTGCATGGTCTGTAGATGGGGTTTGTACTGACCCATACTGTGTGTGTGTGTGTGTGTGTGTGTGTGTGTGTGTGCGTGTGTGTGTGTGTGGCTGTTATGGGGATGGGGGGGGAGTTGGTAACGATGGGTGGTGTGCAGTCAGGTGATAAGGGAGAAGGGAACTAGGATGGTTCGTTAAGGAGAGTGATGGCCTGGTTTGGTTGTCCTGGTGCTGATGGGAATGAACGTAAATTATTTCAGTTTTAGTTTTTTAGCTATAATATTTCACTACTGTAAAGATGAGACAGCATGAATTCAACTCTCGTGACATCATCAGATGCCCCAGAGGGGCAATTGGTTTTGATGCAAGGTGTCCGTGGTCACTGGAGTCATAGTGCTGTTCTTCTTCATTGACCAGAGTCTACAGAGCTGCCTGGTGTGCTGCTCTTTCATTTGGCTCCCTCCTCCTGGAGTCTGTTATTTTTGGAGCTCCTGCTGAAAACAAGCTTACTCAGACACCATTTAATGACAGTCTACTGAGTCCAACAAGCTCACACATGCTGTGTCAACACACAACAGCATGTGATTTCCATTGATGTAGAGAGGTAATAGGAGTACTACATGTCCTCAGGATACATTTAATTTGTGGTCTTTTATTACCTCTGCCAAGGAGGTTATGTTTTCGGTTTGGTTTGTTTGTCTGTTTTTCAGCAGGATAACGGCAAAACTATGGGCCTGATTTTCATGAAACTTAAATGTTTCAAATAAATGTTGGAGCTGGCCCGAATCACGGAGCGGAAGAACAAATTATTTTTAACTTTAGTTAACACTGCGAGATAGGGCATTTGGCAATGCCATCTTAAAATCCAGTAGATGGTACCAAAGTTCAGTAGTGACATAACATAGCCAATTGTAGAATTACGATGACTCCATACCATCAACCACAATAACGGATACCAGTAATCCTTTGGAGTAGCCTACAGAGATGGGAGTAGGTCACACATGGACAAGTCACAAGTAAGTCTCAAGTCTTAACCTTCAAGTCTCAAGCAAGTCCAAGTCATTTTTTTGTGACCATCAAGCAAGTCAAGTCAAGTCATACAAAACTTTCCATTTTTAAACAAGCTAAAGACAGTGGTCATGAACTGCTGGAGTTTCATTTGCATTTTTTCCTACTCAATATTCAAAAGGCATTGCGTCCAAGCCACATACATCTGAACAGTTTACATTTATACAGATAAAAGCACAGCCTAAAACTGATATTAATAAATCAAACATACATATTTGTTCAATATGTCTCAAACATGACATCAAATCATGAAATTCATTCAAACGTGTGTGTGTCTGTGTGTGTTGTGTGAGAGAGAGGGAGAGAGAGAGAGAGAGAGTGCAGTTTGTGTTGTGTGTAATATGTACATATGGCAAGTGTGTGCCTAGTTTTATTCGCTCTTACCGTCACCTTGAACAAAGAGGGGAGGGTGTGCTTATTCATGGCCCAAAACCGAAGGGAGTTCTGTCCATCACAAACGTCCAAATAGTGGTTCAGCTGAATATGGGGACTGGAACCTGAATCTGTCCTGATTTGAAGTGTGGTGGTTGACGTCAGAAATTGTTGTACCGCAGACAGTTTGTTTCTTCTTTGCCTGGTCAGATGTGTAATCCTTATAGCCAAACTTTATTATTTTCGGTGCAGAGGGATCCATGACATTAAGTTACTAGCCGTCTCGTTTACTGCAGGTCTGCCGCCGCGTGCCGCGTCATCATATCAAAAGGGTTCCCGCGATTACTAAAATCGTAAAGTTAACTCCTCCTCAATATCAGAGGGGAAAAAAGATATATTTATTAAACAGAAAGTCAAGTCATTTCAAGTCATTTGACTCAAGTCTAAGTCAAGTCTCAAGTCATGAATATCATGTCAAAGTCAAGTCGAGTCTTTTATAAATGTTTATCAAGCAAGTCTCAAGTCCTAAAATTTGCGACTCGAGTCTAACTCGAGTCAAGTCATGTGACTCGAGTCCCCCATGTCTGGTAGCCTACACACGTAGTTGCTCAAACTTAATACAGAAAGCAGTCGTCATGAAGCACTCAGGGACAGTGGCTTCATGCAAGAACCGGTACATTTGTAACAACGCGTTTTTCTCAAACTAAAGTGTGACTATGAAAACGTAAATACACACATACCAAGAAACTGATTATACCAACCAGTCCTCCAAACCCTCTGACAATATGGGTCGTTTATTCCTTCCTTCTTAAATACGACCCACAGGAGCGTTTTCCGTCCTCATATCTAAATCACAGAACATCCGTTGTGGTTTTGAATGTAACGGTCGTAACACGTTTAGGCACGTTTACTTTGTGAAAACGGTCACAGTTTAGGCACAAAAACTATTCGGTTAAGTTTTAGAAAAATATTGTGGTTTGGGTTAAAACCAGACGTTACTTCACTTCCGTTACACACGTGATGCTGAATGTAATGTAGCTTTGTTTGTTGAGTAAAGTCAAAATCAGCACTTTGCATGCCCGCTCCGCCACCATCGGTGTATGAATGTGTGTGTGAATAGGTGACAGAGGCAAATTGTAAAGTGCTTTGTCCAGCACTAATGGTGCTAAATAAATGCAGTCCATTTTCCATTTAGAGTAAAGAACAAATCTGAATTTGATTGGCTTTAAGCCAATAAAATATGTCTGGATCTCTACTAATAATCAATAACTAACTAGAATGGCAGAACCTCTGCCAAGGCAAATGGTGCACTCACATGCACCTTGGATGGTCCCATTTCCCCAGTTGGAAAGTCATTCTTCTGTATTCGGAGTGTTCATGAGCTTAAAGGTCCAATGTGTAGGAATTTCTCCCACCTAGTGTTGAGATCATATATTACAATAAACTCTCTCGCACCACGCAGTTCAAACGTATTACAGCTACGGTAGCCTTCACGCTTCAAAAAGCCAGTCTCTTGCTCTTTTCAATCTCCTTTTTCTTTTTCTGGGCGAAGAAGAAGAAGACTCCTGTCTCTGAAATTTGGATTTTGAATACGTGTGGTCCTCCATGTTTCCTTCTTCAAACTTGCCAGGGTTGGGAAGCTACGATACCATTAGCAGCATTAGCAGCACCTGTGAGTTTATTACATGAAAGGCGGAGCAGTATGTCGTATTTCAAGATGGAGCATGAATATGGAGCGTCTACCCCAGTTCATGAAAATGCAAATGCTAAATTTCAAGCCAAAAGGAATACTTGGAATTGATGGTGGAGGTAAATATTCATGAAAAAGGACATGTTTGTGAACGGGCAACACAGATTTTGATAATGAACAACTAAACACGTTACACACTGGACCTTTAAGTCGCAATGTGGAAACAACATGGACGCTACAAAGAAGATGCATTTTATTTCATTTTAAGTTGATAACTGTTTCCGGTATTTGCGAACATAGAGCAAAGGAAAGAGATCAGGTAAACCATTAAATATAATCAGGAAATCATTTTTCTGATTAATTCCAGCACCAGTTGAATTAACGCCAGTAGTTTTTCCGCAATCCTGCTGATAGACAAACAAACAAACCCAGAAAACATGACCTCCTTGGGGGAGGTAAGTGTTCATTAATTGCAGCCCTAATTCAATCAGGAGAGACTTCATTTAAGAGTGAAATAAGTTTAATGAACATGGTGCATAATAGGTTGATATGTTTAGAGTCTTTGGCGATTAGACTCCATCGCAACGTTAAAAGATGTATAGAGGCCATGGATGTATAGGAATATCCCCCTGATGGAGTCTAGACACTATTGGGGGTGATGAAGGGATAAAGGAAGCCTGGAGATCTGGACGGATGTGATGTGAAGCGGGGGGTTTGATGATGGAGGAACCCTGGGTGCTGGGAATGATGAGAGCTGGAGGTAAATGGGGTGGAGGAGAGCTGCATCAATTTTGCCTGAAATGACAACTGACAGCAGCAGAGAGTAGAAGAGATTTAAAGGCCCCGAACACCCACACAGATGTTTTCATTGAACCTAGGTGATTAAACCTCTTCTCAGGACTGAGTGGGTGTGTCTAGACCAGTGTTGGGGAAGTTACTTTTAAAAGGTACTTGTACCGGGTGTCCGTGCATTGTCGTAGACACATGCAGCCTCTTTTCTGGAAATCCTTGCATGTCCGTGCAAAAGTCCACAGCGGTCCTGCTTGTGTATGTATGAGCCCGTCTCCACCGCATCCATCTGTGAGGTTGTCAGCTTTGTGTCTGCCTGGCTCAGAGCGCCGTCCAGCAAAAAACCATGAAGCTTAAAACGCTCTCAAAAGTTAGCGTTGGCTGCTTCTCGCTTGCCATGATCACTCTGCTACCAGCCTCTGTCACGTCCTGTGTGGAGCGTGTGAGCGCGCAGCTGAGAAGGCAGTGTCGCTGTCAAATCTGTCTCTGGGAAAAGTAACGTTGCGCCGAATTGAAAATGGAACTACGTTTCGTTACCAAGTTTTCAGTAGAAGCACGTTACACTACTTTTTACCTGAAAAAGTAGTTACGTTACTGTAACGCGCTACTTTGTACTTTGTAACGCGTTACTTTGTACTTTGTAATGCGTTACACCCAACACTGGTCTAGACAGATTGACTGACATCTTCCTAAACCTCTTTTTAGCTCTGTTGCCCCTGTTAGGGCAGGACAAATGATACCTTTATCATTCTTATTGGTAGAAAAGATTTGTGACCTAATAAACTCCCATCTGTGCTCTGACCCACCTTCAACTAGAGGGTGACACGGGAATCAATTGTCGCTCCCATCCCTTCCCGAACCCACAAAAATACTCCCGTCATATCCTGATCACGTGACTGCCCCCCCCAAAATCTTGTCCTGCAAAATCCCGAGAGAAAGACTCCCGAATCCCGTCCCGCTCCCTTGGTTCGCCCCCCCCCCCGTTTGGTTCCCTATGTTGTCTAAAGTTATCAGACTGTGTGCCCCCCTGTAGCATGTTTGGTTAATCACAGTCAAATCACTGAGGTTGCCTCGGAAATTTAGGCTACACTATACATGCATTACCTGCAGGCCTAGGCCATTTCATTACGTAATTCCTAACGGAGATCTTCTCGAACGAAATGCCTCGCAATGCAGCGTCATTTTTTTATTTAATCTCCGGCTCCGTCCCGCTCCCGTTGATTTCTATGCTCTATTCCATCCCTATCACGTTACCAACAGTGAGATTGACTCCCGTACCCAAAAACTGTCACTCTCTACCTTCAACCAGAGCAGAGTCTAATCAGCCACAATAACTTAAATCACCTGTGTGGGTGTTCAGAGGCTTTGAAGTTTGAATGCAACAGTGCAATAGCTCATGGAGATTGTGTGTGCAAATCTGGTTGGTTTAACTGAAAAGTAAACGCCCACATTCAGCTGATGACAGATGCAGCTGATTAGGTTGGGAGGGAGAGAAATGGGAAAGTCTTCCTGAAAGAATTTACGCTGGGCTTCATCAGAGAGCATGTTTTTCCAGTTTAACATAATCGAGGCATTTGTCGCTGAGTTTAGCCAAAAATAACAAAACAGACAGGTTTACATCTACAGCAGTGGAAATAGGGCAGGTCTGTGAGAGGTGTGTATTTTTACCTCTTGAGACATAGTTATTGTATGATGTAATGGTCTGAAATCAAAACGACTTGAGCAAAACAATGACAGCATGTGTCTTCTCTTGTTATTACGAATTATTGCTTCCTTCAGGCACCACCACTAACATTCCTCAAATGAAAACGATGACTAATATGGAGAAACACGTGACCACTGTGGCAACAACATCTCAACATTCCATACCAGACAGGATGGAATGTATAATATTTCAATCCAGACACAGAGTAATGTTTACTGATCTAGAAACCCTTACTTTGTTGTTGAACTTCAACACATTGTATTCAGGGTATCATTACGGTGGCCCTGAGAGGCCACTGCACAGCAACCTAAGAAAACACACGCAAAGAGATCACAACACGCAACAAAAAGAAAATGCACGCAAATAGACCACAACACGCAACATAAAGAAATGCACGCAAAAAGAAGCTTTGTGTTGTGTTATGTGTAGGGCAGTTAGCTGAGTTCACCAGATGTGTTTTGAGATGAAAAGGTCAGAACGTCAAGCTGCATAATAGATTTTTAGAATGTGTCAAATATCCAACATCCAATATAAAACTAACTTTACCTTGGTACGTTACACCACTGACTAGCCGAGTTCAAGAAGTCATCAAAATCGATCAATCCGCAGCGGTTGTAACGTTAAACCTCGTAAAGCCCAGGCTAATATAAGAATATCATTTTGATACTTCATTCCCCGGGTGTGTTTTCATCCCAACCACGATCTTTTTCCTTAATTTAACTTTTTGTTTTGGTGTCTAAACTTGACATTGCCGTAGCTGTAACCTCAACCATCTGCAGCCACATGTGCATCACTTAAAAGTGTCCCCTGGAAACACTTAGTGTTGTGGTCTATTTGCGTGCGTTTTCTTTATGCGGCGTGTTGTGGTCTATTTGCGTGCGTTTTCTTTTTGTTGCGTCTTGTGATCTCT
Source organism: Sander vitreus (assembly GCF_031162955.1). Taxonomy (NCBI): domain Eukaryota; kingdom Metazoa; phylum Chordata; class Actinopteri; order Perciformes; family Percidae; genus Sander; species Sander vitreus. The sequence continues at coordinate 1,552,548 of NC_135871.1, read as the reverse complement.
TTGCGTGTGTTTTCTTAAGTTGCTGTGCAGTGGCCTCTCAGGGCCACCGTATATCTTCAGCTGGCTCTACGAACATGGCTCACAATGGTCAACTACAGTATCTGTGTAAATCCAGGATATTTTCTGCTACTCTCTAATGTTGTTTCAAACTGTGTGAGACCTTGCAGGACAGTTATATAACAGCTGAAAAGTCAATACACATTACATTGCATTACATTACATTAGCTACATCATTTGGGATTAGGTCTCTTGAAGAGCTTCCAAGCAAACACTGATGTTTTTAACTGACAGTACACACTGTAGTATGTGTAGTGTTCCTCTGGAAGGGCCATGACCACATTCCTGTTTTTGTTGGCACTCTTATGCATAGTCCGTTATCTGGGCTCTGACAACAACCCCAGCAAAGACCAGAGGGGTTTTGTGTCTTTGTGTGTTATCGGTGTCACAGAGAATAGATGTGGGGAACATTGAAAACATGACAAGTTCTGGTTTATCATCAGGCAATTTCACTCAAGATAAAATAGCAGTTTGATTTTGACTAACAATACGTGATGCAAATGTCACACGGTAGTGTGAGGTCCTGGTTTACCACCAAAAAAAAAGGGTTTTCACTATTAAAAAATTGTAGTTCCACAGGATGACTCTTAATCATTTATTTAAAATAAAACCAGTTTCTTCTGCACAGCATAAACAATGCTGAAAACCAAACTCTCCTCCAGTCGGTCACACGCGTGATTCTTTTCCTTTGTCCTGCTTCCTCTGGAGGCAAGCCACATTTAGAAAGACTAAAGTAAAGAGGGAGGAAAGGAGGATACATAAGACATGTTGTTTATTTATTTCTCCTTTTCTTTTTCCTCTTTAACCTAGTTTTATTTTTGTCTACAACCAGATGTATTTCTCAATTTGTTGTGTTTTGAGCCCCCTTTTTTATTTTTTATTGCTTAATCTATTATACTTTTCCCTTCTTCTGTCCCAGTACCTCCTCCTCCTCTTCCTCTCCTTTGACCGCTTCATGAACAAATTTCACACACACACACACACACACACACACACACACACACACACACACACACACACACACACACACACACACACACACACACACACACACACACACACACACAGCAAGCTGTCTAGTGTAAGTGTCTCAATTATTCACACAAGGATTATGTTTTATTACATAATGTAGTCTTGTTTGTGTTATGTCCCTCACTGTTCTTGTGCTGCATCACTTAATAAAAAAATAACTTAAAAAAGGTAGGCTTACTTCCCATTTATTTGCATTTCTTACATACATCCACGATTTTCAACCGCAGTAACGTCAGACTATCTGCTTCCTGTTTACGTGCATGCCCAATGTACGTGAACGGTAATGCTATATGTGTTGTCAGACATAGTAATATGGATGGAGATTAGTTCTGCTACTGGAGCTAAAACTCTTGTGTGGACGGAGATCGTTTTTGTCTCCAAACCCCGCTTAAAAATGAAAATGTAGTGGTGTAGATGTAGCCTCAGGCACACTGGACGCAGTGGAGGAGGTTGTACAAGCATCTGGTTCAAAAGTAGTTATATAATGTTTTTACAATTGTCTGTGAGTTGAAAAACACAAATAGTTTGTTCTTAATATTTTATTTTGGCTTTATTTGAAAGGATAGTTAGCATAGGCGTAATTTGCAGCGGGGAAGGGGGGTTACCACCCCCCCAATAATTAAAACTGGCCAGTGCAACCCCCCCAAAAAAACCTACTATAGTTTTCTTGACATAAATAAATTCATATGCACCATAAATTGATGCAGAAAAGGCACAACTTTTTGAAAAGTTCACCAGAAGGCAGGAAATGAAGTGTTTGATGTCCAAAATTCCAATTTAGATCTCAACCCCCCCCCCAATGTTGAGTTGTAGACAGGAAAAGGAGGAGAGAGAGGCGGCAATACATGCAGCAAAGGCCCGCTGGTTGGACTCGAACCCTCGCCACAAGTTAAAAATGGTCTTTTCTTTAGTGTGCCTTGGGCTGCTCCACGTTTCCATCACATTTAGTTCATGGTTTGGTCATTTCACACCCTGGTCTGAGGAATCTGGTTTCTTCTTTGCCTTTAAACTTGCAGTAATACATGATTGGTTTTAGATCAGCAAACTATAAACTATAGGAAGCACTGGCCATAGACTGTAAGTGTTATTATAACTTGTTTTTGATAATTTGACATAGTTTTCTATTGTAACGGAAATGAAGTTAATAATTATATATTGGAAAATTGAGATCAAGGGCTGTAGGTTCTGTCAACACTCAACGCACACACTCTCTCACTCACTCACACACACACACACACACACACACACACACACACACACACACACACACACACACACACACACACACACACATTGAAAAAGGATAGAAATAATAGTTGACCATTAACATGAACATGTCCTATATGGGATTTGAATTACTGTTGTTTGCTGAAGAGACATCAGGCATGGAGACAGAAGGGGGGGGGAGGTCATATAGCTGAGAGCAGTATGTGGGTGTGGCTGAATTCCATGACTTGGCTTTGTTTTTCTAGTTAGTTAAAGAAAAACAAAGGAATAATGTTCCAAAAATGCCAGGCAAGGTGATCCAGAAACGGGTCAATATTGGGAAGGAATGTGATATTCAAATAACATCACTCATAGAAATACAATACAGTCCACTGGTGGAAGAAAGCTGTTCAGAGAAACAGTGAGTCACTGTAATAAAATGTCATTCTCGTGAAATCTTTATCACATCATCTGATCCATACTTTGGTATTTCCTGGCTTGTGAGACTTTATAATGAAAGACAGCGTTGCTCACTTCCCTCTCGCCCGGTTTCAGAACTGAAATATCAATGGCCTCTCAGTCATTTCCTACACGGACACTTGGTGGAGATTGAAGGAAAAGCTCTCTGCTAAACTCAGGTGATACAGTCCATATTTATGCAAGGGATTTAGCTGAAGGCAAACCCACCTCATCTCATCTCAGCTGTCATCCACATTTTTAACTCCTAGAATACAGTTTTATATAAACTGAAATATATAAACAGAATACTGTTTTGGCTGATAACCTCTGTTCAGATTAGACACATATAGAGCAAATAACTCTAAAATGATGTAAGTTATAAGATGATGGTCCTTTAAACTTTGAAATGTAATGAAAAAGACTTCATGTTTTTCATTCTATAGATCCCCTGTTAACAGGTTTTATAATTATGCATCAAAATTCAATTAAATGTATCCCCCAGATTTATTGTTTGTTCTCGTGAGCAAAATAATAAAATAATGTTTCACACACAGCAGGTATTAAATCAGCCACTGTATTAACAGTGTTTTTAATGTGTAAAAATTGGCTGGACAAAATTTGACATTCATGGTTCCCAGAGGATGCATGCTAATATTTTTGGTGATCCCCTGACTTTCCCTCGAGCATCTCCACCAGGTCCAGATTTCCCTTGGTGCAATGACCACACCTACCAAAACTGATGACATTCCCATCAGCTTCAGCTGTAGAGATGGGTTGATTTCCAGTTTCACCAGTCTGGACAAGGCTAAACCGGTTTGATATTATGCTAACTGGTTGAACCTGGCACACTTGCATTACAAGCTGTGTTTGGCAGCAGTGGTGTAGTCTAATGTATTGTAGTGGGTATACTGTACTGTATATAAATATATTAGCCTATATATATGGGCCAGAATCTGCCTTTGGGGGGGGCATATCATAGTGGGGGGTCTGGTTGTCCTCCCCCAGGGTTATTTTAAGCATCAAAGACTTAATTTCCTGCATTCAGATACACTTTTATGTACCAATTTACAATGGAAATTATTTATGCGAAGAAGAAAAACACAGACAACAATATAAATTATATCAAAAATAAAATGGAAAGTATGTTGCGTGTCATTGGGCATTTTTAAGTGGGTGTATGGAAATCCTGGAGCTTTCTTAGTGAGTATACTGCGTATACCTGCGTATCACGTAGACTACACCACTGTTTGGCAGTAACTAGTTAAGTTGAACTGAACTATTGAATCAAATAGCTTTTCAGTAGCTTAACGTGAGCATTTCTGAAGCTCAAACACAACAGAGCTTTCTGCTGCACTCTGAAATAAAACTGTTGAGGATCACTGATGCCACCGCCAAACACAGACTATGTTGTGTACATGGATGTATAAAAAAATAGCTCACGGTGTAGAAAACTATTTTTGCCATGTTGCTGTAGCTAAGCTTGCTACATGTATTCTCTGATCTCGCTTGGTTCCAAGTTCCAATACTTTGTGGCTTTGATAGTGCGTGTCTATATGGGCAATGTTTTCTGGTTGCTCCGCTTCCCAGGAGTGCATGCTAGTGAGCTCGCCACCAGTTTCTCTTCACTGACCACTGAAAAGCAAAGAAAACAGTCTCCGCCCTCCTACAACCGCAATGGCTGGAGCTGATTGGACGAACGCGTCATGTGGGGCTGGCTGCTCCCGAATTTCAAAACCGACCATAATGGCGACTCGTTCGGAACACGATCTCGTATTTTACAAAAATAGTTCACCGAAACATGTTTCTGAAACATTTTAAGCGAGAAATAGGCCGTGCAGTTGCTGAATCTGTCTTCATTTCAGATCGACAAAGCTGAGTTTAAAAGATTTCAGCTTTTGAGAGGCGGCGAGCCGAGCCGGCCGCTCCTCATTTGCATAAAGTTGGCTGGATTAAACTTGCCAACTTTATGCAAATGAGGAGCGGGCGACTCAACGCCCCGTTTCTCTAAAGTCCCTGTGACGCTACCAGAATGCATTGCACGGCTGCTCCGCTAGAAATGAATGGGAAGCGGGGAAATGACGCTGACAATGGACACACACCTTAAGGGCCTCTTTACAGTCGCCGTTCCTGACCTGTCAAGCGTTAATGTGACGTCAAAATGACGTAGATCTCGCTGGCGTGCCAGGATTTTAAGTATTAGTTTTTAAGTACCATTTTTTATTTTATCTATTTTTTTCAGCGGCGCGCGACAAAGCAGAAACAGGAAGCATGGAGGAGTTCGAGGACAACCAGATGCCAGGACTCTCAGAGTGACTGCAGGTCTCTCTTGTAAACTTACTGGGTTGAGTTCTTTTATGGTGAATGAAAGGCTTGATCCCACCAAGTAGGTCATCCAATCAAATCGAAGCATTGACGTCAATGCTGCTGCCAGTTCTGCCGTTGTTTACCTTTTTCTTCTTCTTCTAGTCCGTAGAAATAGCAAAGTCGGTAGGCTTTCCTCAGTTACGACACTTCTGTTCAGAAGAAGACTGCAACTAGTGTCGCGACCATATAAATAGAGTATAAATAGTTACGGAGCTCCCATGACGTCACACTGGCGCGCGACAGGTCGGGAACGGTGAGTATACCGCACGTTTAACAGAGAAGACTGCCTGCCAAACTCAGTAGATCTGTGATGTACTGCACACCTCTTGATTACTTTCTAGACTAGAGTAACATCAGCACGAAACACAAGACCGTCAAAGGTCATGAGGTTATGTCTTTGAACGATGTTCCAGTGGCGATAACTTGATGGCTTTTTGTCCAATGCCTTGAGCGTTTTGTTTATAAAGTGCAGTGGACCATGTGTTGTTTTTCATGCTTGTGACCAGCTTGTGATACGGTATATGTGTGAAAGAATTATTAAGTGCATATAAAGTTTCGCTGCATGTAAGGGGAGCTGGTTTCTAATGTATCTAAAGCTCCTCAATTTGACACCTGTTTCACATGTTTCTTAAAGGCCAGTTGTGCGTCAAGTTATTCCCATCTATTTAAAATGTGACACAGTCTGGATCCTTTCCCCCTTATCAATGATATCTGGCCATTTTTTCTATTATAAAAATAAATACAGGCAGTTTTACTGATGTGAAGTGTCAGGCAAGACTCTAAGAGCCAGACAGAAATTTTTGCCAGGGCTGATATTCGGCCTATCCCTTGTCAGGATAGCTGTGTTAACTGTTATTGACAAATGGCTTGCAAACTATATTCCTATTAAAACTAATGACAGGTCTATAAATGAACCCTTAGCCCCAACTGTTCTGTAAAAACCACTGTGGTTGGTTTGAAATATTTAACAGTAACAATAAAATAGTTGTTACTATACCAACACCAACTGTGTTCTAATGTTGCTGTGTATAGTCGACTTGAGAACATGTGTTTTGTGGAGCTTTTAAGTGGCTCATAAGTGTAATTCACTGTGACTATCTAAAGTTTGAAGTGAATATAAATCTCAGTGAAACATCAGCCTCCTCCCTCTTAATCCATTCTAACTTTTCCTCCTGCTCTGGTCGCTCCCTGTTCGCCTTCAGGCTGAGTGTAAATCTCAGTCCTCCTCCACCTCTTTCCCAGCTCTGGCAGCTCCTCCTCCTCCTCCTGCTGTCATTGCTCTGAGTGGAGCCCAGCCCCCTTTACTTTACTTGTCAGCTGGAGCTCTCACACACACTCACACACAAGCGCTCAGGCCGTCCAGCAGGCGAGGAAACACAGGTATCATGACCCTGCTCCAGGACAACCTCCACTCTGAATCCTCCAACAGACGCCTTGTCCACCAGTGAAACGTCAAGGCAACCTCTTGAAAAACATGATGAGGAATCTCTGAGGAAGTGTTCTATTTTATTTTTTCAAACTCGCCACATTTGAATTGTCCTCAGACCTCAGGGATTGTAACAGGAACATGAGTGTGAAGAGGAAAAAGGCCGGGCTGGTCATCAGCTGGCAGAAGTCATTCTCCATCCTGGCTCCTTGGAGGAAAGGTACAGTCACCTTCTGTCTTCTCCCATGTCTGTCCATGGCATTATGAGTGGGTTAATCTTCCCCACCAGCTCGTGTCTCCAGAGAGATGAGATCAGGGCTTTAAATTGACAACCGGCAACCCGCCAAATGCGGGTAACATTGTAAAGTTACTAGCCAATTTGGCAGGTGATGAATGGAGCAAATAACCCTGCGTCTGTTTGAATCGGCCGGCTGCAGAAATGTTTCCAGATTGGTCTGTTTTCCGCCAAGAAATTTGGGCGGTTTTGTGTGTGTGTTTGGCTTGGAAACGTAATCTTTATCTGGCAACACTGCTTGTAGTACTAATCCTACATTTCCCATCAACCCTGTGTTGTGATTGCGTGATGCGTGCGTGATCAATTACGAGCTACGCTGAACCGGAGAAGGCTTTAATGTACTGTATAGCTGCCATCAACCCAAATAAAAACAATTTCAAACAACATGGATGCTTACAATGTATTCAGCGGCACTCATAGTCTGGTTTATTTTCCTTGGAAAATATTTGACCAGTGGAAAATCTGATTGGGTAGTTAAAAAAATAAAATCTACTAGCCATGTTGGTTGAATAAGATGCAGCAGTGACTTGAGTCACAGGTTTTCCATCTGATCTCTCTCTGATGAGGGGGATTTGTTGAAATGGAGGGATGAGTCACACTCTGAGGGTCTCTGTTCTGCTGACTTTTTAATTGAGCAGGAGTGTGAAACACTTTGAGAACTGCCTTAGCTGTGGGTCTACAGGGGCACTGTGATGTGAAGCAAATCTGTAGATGTTTAAATAAATAAAAAAAAGCAGCTGCATCATATGACTCAGTTGGTTTTTATAAGAGTTTAATTGGATTTCCAGACAGGATTTTTCTTTCTAAAGGGCAATAAAGATTCAGGAGGAACTTTTAAGACTTAGTTCTTCATCTTTTCTGGCTGCTTATCGTAGAACTTTTAATTTAACTTAAAGCAGTGCTTTTAATTAAAAAAACTGAGAGCTGTAAGTGTGTCTGCTTCTGGTTGCCCCAACAAAACACAGAACTCATGTAGGCCTACCCCCCCCCCTCCATGTGTCTACTGTAACGGGAGAACAAAATAGAATAGCAGCTTTCAAAGGACAATTCATACAACAATGCAATAATTGCAACAATTTGATCATATGTTCCTCTAATATATATTTTTCTGATTGTGTGATTCATCCTGACATAAATACTTTATTAGATTTTAAAGTTGCATTAATTGTTTTGGACACTTGGAGGCAGAAGGTGATTATCCCCCCTCTTTGCTTGCTCCTCGGGGCAGAAAGAAGAGCTTTGAGCGTGGTCAGCCCTATACTCCCACAGCCTTATTCAATTCAATTCAATTCATTTTATTTATAGTATCAAATCATAACAAGAGTTATCTCAAGACACTTTACAGATAGAGTAGGTCTAGACCACACTCTAGGACCCAACAATTCTAGTTATTCCCCCAAGAGCAAGCATTTAGAGCGACATGTTCCCACATTTTTAAGATTTTTCTTAAAAGTAGGCCCTATGTTAGGGTTAGGGTTACATTCCATCTGTAGTCCATTGCTACTGAATAATAGGTTGGGTGTAATTCGCTACCAAATTGGGAGAAAGGGGGATGAAATCTGATACAAATTTATGAAAAAGGAAATGTAGGAACATAGCCTAATTTTGAAAAAAATCTTAGAAATGTGGGAACATAGGGCTGTGGGAACATAGGGCTGTGGGAACATAGGGCTGTGGGAACATAGGGCTGTGGGACCATAGGGCTGTGGAACATAGGACTGTGGGAACATAGGGCTGTGGGAACATAGGGCTGTGGGACCATAGGGCTGTGGAACATAGGGCTGTGGGAACATAGGGCTGTGGGAACATAGGGCTGTGGAAACATAGGGCTGTGGGCCCATTGGGCTGTGGGAACATAGGGCTGTGGGAACATAGGGCTGTGGGACCATAGGGCTGTGGAACATAGGACTGTGGGAACATAGGGCTGTGGGAACATAGGGCTGTGGGAACATAGGGCTGTGGAACATAGGGCTGTGGGAACATAGGGCTGTGAGAACATAGGGCTGTGGGAACATTGGGCTGTGGGAACATAGGGATGTGGAACATAGGACTGTGGTAACATAGGGCTGTGGGACCATTGGGCTGTGGGAATATAGGACTGTGGGAACATAGGGCTGTGGGACCATAGGGCTGTGGGAACATAGGGCTGTGGGAACATAGGGCTGTGGGAACATAGGGCTGTGGGAACATAGGGCTGTGGAAACATAGGGCTGTGGAACATAGGGCTGTGGGACCATTGGGCCGTGGGAACATAGGGTTGTGGGAACATAGGGCTGTGGGAACATAGGGCTGTGGGAACATAGGGCTGTGGAACATAGGGCTGTAGGAACATAGGGCTGTGGGAACATAGGGCTGTGGAAACATAGGGCTGTGGGCCCATTGGGCTGTGGGAACATAGGGCTGTGGGAACATAGGGCTGTGGGACCATAGGGCTGTGGGAACATAGGACTGTGGGAACATAGGCACGCTCTCTTTTGAGCCTTCACCGAGGAGGGACAGAACAACCTCCGGTTCAGCTGAGGACCGAGGAGTCGAGGAGCTAACAAATAAGTGACATGAGATGCAGCCCAGATAGTCAATGAAATTAACCGCGGAGAATACTAATACAAAATGGCGAACACACTATATATATAGTGCACTATTTCTGTGATAGGGAAACATTTAAACCAAAACATTTAGCTAAAGAGAGGTTAAAAGCTTTGTTAAACTGAAGGTTTGGTGATAATTCTCTGTGGGTTTAGCATTGCGATCAAAACCTTTCACATAACCTACATGTACAGTAGTCATATGATTCACGGTGAACATAGAAATATTCCAGCTTTAAAGCTGCATAGGTCCTTTTGTTACCACTTGGGGCTGTGGTCCGTAAAAACCAAAAACAGCGAGCTAAAAGAGCTCCAAAGAGATGAGGGGAACAGCACAGTTGAGGATTTTCTCTGGTTTCTTTACTCCGAGTTGATCCATTGCAAATATAAATATACTAGTAAGTGGAGCTTTATGGGATGAGCTTTAAATTCTATATAACAGCACATGTTTTGGACGAGTGTTGCTATGACATATTCAACAGTATGTTAAGCAGTGTTCATCTGTGTTGAGCGTGTGAAATCTCTCCCTATGTGACGCTCCAAGACACAATCAAAACCACTACACTGAGAGTTCTCATTCTCATCCCTGTTCTCTTTTCTATACTTGACATCATGTTGCTCTGCATTCCATGTGCAAGCCTCGTTCAGATATCACTGTCAGCTGATTTACAGTACCAGCCTCCATACCTGCCGAACAGCAAATCCTCTGGCCGTTTCGTTGTGGGAGGGATGATAAAGACCATTTTAAATGGAGGGGCCAGGATGGGGCCACATGCCATTTTAGGGGTACCACATATATAAAGCACAAGTGTTACATACCACCAACCCTCCATAGGTTTGGTTCTACAAAAGACTAGATACACATATAACAATGAACAAAAAAATACCCATTCAGTGTTAACCTACATTTTATTTATCACTGCACAGAATAATATCCCCGTCTTTGGGGATAAAATGGTAATAAAAATATTTGCCACAGTTAGGGGCCCAGAGGGGGATCGAGGCTAAATATGATGGTGGCACTGCCCCCTCCCACCCCCCCATCTAGAACTGCCACTGAACACAAGACTTTCACCAAGGAAATGGGTGGGTGGGCTTTGAGTTTTAACCCAATTTACTTTAATTTTAACTTTTTGCAGGGGCGTCGGACTGGGGGGAAAAAGGGGACTGAGTACCCAGGGCCCTCATGTGAGGAGGGCCCAAAAATATGCTAGAATGAATAGCTGTGTATGCGGGGAGGGGCCCATAGACAATGCCTTTTTACAGGGCCCAGAATTTTGTGCTACGCCCCTGACTTTTTGTGCCTAAACTTAACGGTCACGTCACAGTTTTACACACAGTTGGCTAAACTTAAAGGGTAAGTACCGTTTCTTTTCAACCTGGACCCTATGTTCCTATGTTTTTGTGTCTAAATGTGATGGGAACAACAATCTTTGACATTGAGCGAGATCTCTGCAGTTGGCAGCGGAGAAACAACCTACAATGTAAGTTAATAGGACAATTGTCCAGCTTGTACTTACCTTCACAGAAGTGCTTTTTTTACCGCTGACAGACTCAGATTAAAGGGGTGGTTCAGAAATTTGGACCAAGTTAGCCAGTGTGTTATTTATCAGTGGAGACCGTTTTCAACACATTTCATCCAGTCCTTCCAGTTGCAGAGTACACTGGTGCTCACTCTGTCTGACAACATTGTCACAACGTGTCAGGACCATCATCTCACGGTGACCGATATCTGCATTACAGCCACCTTTTTGTAGCTATACTTGACTTGTCGCAGTAATTTCGTGTAAGATATCATGCGGATTGTTGTGCATAAGCGTGAGTACGTCATTATACGAACCCGTTGATGAGAATGCATTGCGCTCCAAGACAAAATCGAAACCATCACTACACTGAGAGTTCTCATTCTCATCCCTGATCCCTTTTCTAAACTTGGCATCAGGTTTCTTTGCATTCCATGTGCGAGCCTCATTCCGATATCACTGTCAGCTTATTTACAGTACGAGCCACCACACCTGCCGAGCAGCAAATCCTCTGGCCGTTTCGTTGTGGGAGGGATGATAAATCTGCTCATTGTTGTGGCTGTGAGGGAGCCCCTACGCTCTGCTTGACAGCAGTCACATTGTTGCCATGTTACTCAGAGTAGGAAGAAGAGGGCCATTGTTAAGATAACACTAACATTGTGTACAGTGTCGCTGTTTAGGTTCAGGAGGGAGCGGGAGGTTGTCTGGGGAGCTGAAGACGTATGAAATAATACTATTTTTCTCCAAACTGTAAGATAACATCACTGGTTGAAGTCTGATGTTCTTTGTTTCATGAGACTGCAGAAAAGTGTGGAAAGAAACCAGAAAGGTTTAAATAAATGACCATCCACAAAACTGCCCTCTCTTATCACCATTTGGTGACAAGTACCTGAAAAATTCTTTAGTGGAATTCTTTAAAAGACAGGATTACAACGTAGAGAGGAGGTTAGTAAAGTAGTACTTATGGTATGTGTGACACATGTACTAAGAAGAGTAGGGTTGAGGAAGTAGTTCATGGTGTTTGTTCTGAATACACTACACACTATTTTTATTTTATACAGATACAACTTTGCATTACACCCCTAGTGTGGAGGTGTTTTAGACAGCAGATGTTACAACTTAACAGTTAAAAGATTACATTAGAACAGCGGTGTCAAACTCAGTTTCATTACGGGCCACACTGGAAAATAAGAATCACATTAAGGGCCAGACATGTAAAGTTTATTGACATGACATGCTTTTATTTCAGCGAAAAAGTCAAACATCTGACTGTATTATTGCATGTCCTTATTCCACACATAGCCTTAAAAAAGTCAGCAAAAAATTCCTTAGCCATCATAGAGTTTAGCAAATCAAAAGCAGGCGACCACACAGCCGACTCACAGCAACCTGTTTCACAGCCTGCATATGAAAACTCACCGGTTCTGTGAGTTAAAAGTCTCAAAGTCGACAAATCTGCCAAATTCGCGTAATTGCAGTTTGAAAAACAGATTCTCGTCTTTTTGGTTTGGCGCACAGCTAGGCGGCCGGAAATGTATTGTGAACCTATAAATTGATTTGCATGCCGGATCAAAATCTACGAAGGGGCCAGATTCGGCCCACAGACCTTGAGTTTGACACCTGTGCATTAGAAGATGACATTGGAAGCGAGCTTGAATGAATATCATGGATAAGGGGGAAAGCAACTGTTTCAATGACATATCTCACACCCTGCAGTGTTTTGTGGGAATTGTAGACACAATGAGTACTTTTTTTTTTTGGTTTTCTTTAGTAAAATGCTAAATGCAGGACTTAACCACACCACTGATTCTGACCGTTTTTTTATGCTTCGCTTATAAAGCATGAGGAACTGCTGGAGATGTTTCACTCTCTCTCTTTGTACCCTTAAACCTTTGCAATCTTGAACATTTTTTCACACTTAACTAAGTGCAATAAACTGAACTAGTAAGAGCTCTAGAGTTTCAGAAAATGTCCCCAAACATGTTTGATGTGAAAGCACCTTGAAAGTGTTTTGTGTGTATACGAGCCTTGCTAAATGTCTCATTGAAAAAACTATGAACTATGAAACTGGCTGCTTAAACCCCTATGTCCTGTATGTTTTGAGGGATGGGAAGTCTAACTTTAATTTGTCAGAGGTACTAAGCTGCAGGAGATTTGACTAAAGTTACAGTGCTCCTGCACATTCTTGCCTTATCTTAATGGTTTCTGCCCCCCCCCCCCTCTCCTGTTAACTTTGATAAAGAGAGGGAGTCTGGGTATCATCCCTAAGGTTGATGACGCCACGACCAACAGAGCAGTGGGAAACAGAGCAGGCATCGCTGCTGTGCCTCGTGTTGAGAGATGAGTCCAGAGATGTACCGGTTCTCCTGGGTTTAGAGGATGGTACCATGGGATAGCTTTGGGGGCTGCAGTGGTCATCACAAATCTGCTTTACGTCACTTGTTCAAGCTCCTTATAGGGCACGTGAAAGAAATGCTGCTTTGGACTCAGGGCTTTGTCCTTACCAGTGGTGTTATAGTCTGAAATTTCATTTCAAAGATAAAACTACATTTAACATGCTACCTCGGTTCATTTCATTTAGAGTTGCATTTTCCTAACAGGGTTCATTTGACAGGTATTGACTAGGGATCGGCCGATGGTTTTTCAAGGCTGATACCGATACCAAGTATTAGTAGTTAATGTAGTCTCGCTTTGCCAGACCCTCCTTCAAAGCGCGCTGAAGGAGGAGGGTCTGGCTACTCCACATAGCATTCGGGGATGGGAGGAAAACGTGCTCTGGTTTAATGGCATTTCTTTAAACCAATCACAATGGTCTTAAATAATTTCCCCCTGGGATTATTAAAGTGTTTCTGATTCTGATTCTGATTGGGCGGTGCTTAACCATAGTCCTCACAAATCCAGCAGAGGTTAGAACGCCAACACAAAGGAAGAGGAAGGTAACAAAAAATTCATGCATTCGGCTGAATTTCCTGCGGCACTGGAGCAATCCCGGAAGTATTACGTCAAGGATATAGACTATAGTTAATGAAACCAATATTTGGAACAGATATGCATTTACAGTGAAGATGAAAATCTTTAAGTCAAAATTAAGATTTTGGAATGTTACAAACTCCAACACAAAACTTTTTTAAAAATTATTTAAGCAATTATTTAATAAATGAGAAACTTTCAACATAACACCCAATTAAAGATAGTCAGATAGTGTTGTGGGGGGGGGCATTAAGTCAGACTCAGTGGTGAGAGAAACCGAAGCAGAGGGACAAACACAGAGCTGTAGCAGAGCCAAAGTAGAACACTTTTTAATTCATTCACTTTATAAACTGCCAGAAAACGGCCCGATAATCTGTCAGGGCCGATAATCAGTCTATACCTAGTATTGACTTTAGCTATAAAAAAACTGTATTTGTCAGCAGAATTCTTACTCTGTTTTCAAACAGAATGCAAAGTGAATTTTGCTCCTCCACTCAAACCTGTTTTTGTCAGATCAGCGGTCAGTCTTGACCAATGACCACCCAGAGTGCTAACAGGGGGCTGACATACCCATAACCCACCTGGGCTGTAAAAATAACCGTCTTGTCACAGCCTGTTTATGACCTCCTGTGTTCAGAATCTGAGAGGCCCGAGGGCTTACACGTGCCTGCATGCAGTGCCTCAAAAAGCCTCCCGAAATCTTAGGATACCTCTCGAAAATCTATCTTCTGCATTAAACGGCAGCCAGACGATACAGACCAGCTGCAGAAGGTGACGCCTCAACGTTATCCCTTGAACATACTGTACTTCAAGGGGTAATATAAATGAGTTTGTAGTAAAATAGTTTGTGATGTAATCCAGGTCCCAACCTCTCTACTTTAAAGAAATACATGTAGTTCCGTTAGGTAAATTGTTATTTTTTCGTTTCTGTTTGTATTTCCTCGGGAAAAGGAAGTTTGGGGTCCCCTTGCTGGAGCAAGACCCCGGATAAGCAGACGAAGATGGATGGATGTTTGTATTTAACCAGTGAGATACAGCGTGCTAATTAGTGAGACTTAGAGGTGTTGGGAGGTGTATGTTTTTTTCACTTTGGACAGAGACAGGGTAGCTGTTTCCCCCTGCTTCCAGTCTTTATGCTGAACTAATGGCGCTTACCCACTGCTAGTACCAGCTCTGCTCGGCTCGACTCGACCGCAGTGCCCCGTCCTCCATTTCCCATTGCAGAGTTAGTACCGCCTCACACACACACAGAACGTGGAAGGTGTGTTGTTTTTGATTCTCGGCATGTGGCTGTTTGCCAGAAGACACATTTAGTTTCTAAAGAAACTGGAGGCAGCAAAAAAAACACCGCTGGACCAACTATTTCAAAATGGGGGGTTTGTTCAGGACACCCCCCCATCTGTCGCTAGCAATGATGACGCAGTGATTAGTGACGATTCTCTCCGACCAATCAGTAGTCTGCAGGTTTTCAGGTCACCTTTTGGTATCACCTCAGCTCGCTTGGAACCGCCACGGAGGTGATACTATAAAAAGTACCTGTTAGCAGGTACCAGGTACTTTTTATCATTTTGGAAAACCAAAAAAGGGCGAGTAGAGTCGAGGCGAGTCGAGCAGGTACCATGTAACGGAAAAACGCCAAAAGCTAACCTTGTCCTTACTCTGCTCAATATTTAACACACATACATGATCTTCTTATGTTTCCCAAAATGTTGAACAAATTCCTTTAAGATCATGGAATACTTTGATGCACAATAAGTAAAAAGGGCATGGGCTATCTGCTTGGAAGCAAAAAATGTGCCCGATGTATTTAGGCTTCATTTGAGGTAATTAATTAAGTAATTTAAATGAGTGACTTGTGGTGTTTTGGAGCCGTCATCTATTGGTCAGTCTGAGGCCCCTCCACAGTGGTTTCGCCCCTCAGATGTGATGAATGTCAGTCGATACTTGATGGAATTTGTATGTACTGTTGTATTTCATTAAGATTTCTTCACATCAATGTGGTTCTCCACTTCTTATGTTCTTGCAGTAAACTCATCTTTGGACTTCTCTTATTGAGATTTGGTCAAAATCAAAAGTATCAAAACTGATGCAGCGGAAAGACATCGTCTTTTTTACACATTGTTCTTTCTTGACAAAACCTGGCGCCTCCATTACAATGCACCTCAAACGCCGACAGTTTGGGAAGAGATTTGAGTGCGTTCTGCTAGGGTCCTCTAGTGTATAGCCTCAAGCAGAGATGAGGCTGGGCTGCAGAAGTCTGTTTTTTGACTCCCAACACCCGCTGGCCTGTGCTAACCCCTGGATTCAGGCTGTGATTTTCCCTCCAGCTTTCCAAGCAGCTCAGAGCTTTGTTCTCATGGTGTCCATCAGAGAGGGCAACAGGGCAATCCACTTATTCTAATTTAGCACCTTAAATCCTGAAAACTCTGACTTTGTAATGGGACTCACTTGAATGACAATGCTAGCACTGCGGTGGAATGTGAAATGAATATGATGGGAAATGGCTGAAGGACATTTCGAAAAAGAGGCTTTAGGATGAGTCTGGGGTGGGGGAAGGGGAGGTGGACTGTCTCTAATTATATGTTGTGAATTTTAGTCAAGCGCAGAGACTGGAAATAGGCTGAGTCAGCCCGTGTAGACAATTACAGGACAGAATATCTGTTTGTGGTGTTTGGGAGGGATGAGAACAGCTGGTTCAGGCCTTCAACACCTTTCAGGCTGATGGTGGTTGTGTACGGGAGGATTGTATCACAATAGCAAGTAAGTAGGATTACTCAGCTGAATTGGCTGGATGACTTCAGTGTGTAATTAAAGTCTTATTTTCTGCTGGTAATTCACAGAAACAGACAGGCACTGACAAAATATATAAGAAAACAAAAAGGTGAGAATGGAGGTGGCAAGTTAAGTGAAAACCAATGTCTAATGTTTGATTTCCAGATTTGTTATCCTGCTTGTGCTAGAATTTATTTAAAGCAGTAGCTTACGCTTCGGTTCGGGACGAACAACCCCCCTAAGCTGTGATATAATATATAATAATATAAAACATATCACGGAATAAAGTGAGCTATTTGTCTCATAAAATGTCACCAATTATAGCCATATGAAAGTTATAGTCATTTACAATTTTCATTAAATAATCATGTTCACAATAAAATAGGCCCTCCTTGGCCGGCATACCAAAGCTGTTGCTATGAAACGCAGCGCCGGTAACGTTAGCCTACACTAGCAGCTAGCACAGGCCATTTCTTTTGCTCAACGCTAAAGAAAGGCACACAATAACCCAAACTAGCTAATCGATCGAGACAACCGTAGACCAGCAACTAACTGATGGAGGCAGCGATAGAACAGCAACTCCTGTTTTCTGCGTACACTTAAAGGGATACTTTGCTGCTCTGTGTCCTGGCAGTGTGTGCAGATGAACGGCTTCCCTCCGTTACACCAGCTATCAGTTCGTTAGTCTCACATTTTCCTCAGACACGGAGTGATACTTATTGTGCAAAGGAATAAGACATCATAGTCATTCTAAAACATAAAGAGAAGAGGGTGGTGAACCAATCAGATTGCTTGATTTGAGCTACCTGTTTTATATAAGTTGATTAATTCATTTCAGAGCTTTAAACATTCTCATTTGATGTTTTTTTTTTCAATTTCCACATTCCTGTTCAGTCGCTGAAAATAGATTGGCTTAAGCTGGGATTTGAGAAAAAAATAACTTGGACACAGAGACAGCACGGAAGACTCCTACAGAGCTGCAGCTAATACTAGTGATGGCCAAATAAAGCTTTGTGAACCATTTTCTTTATTTTCTGAGCCCACTAAATGGCGCTCTTGGTTTTAAGAGAAAGGCCTACATTTAGTGTATTCTCAACCCTTTGTTGAACAGAGAGCGCCATCTAGTGGGCTCAGAAAATGCTTCACGAAGCTTCATTTGGCCATGGCTAGCTAATACAGTCCAATCCCCATGAATTGAGTTCTAACATAGATCTGCGATTCTTCTTTTTAACCATGCTGTTGGTTTCCTCGCATTATAATGTCAGTCCACCGGTCGGTTGGTCACCACTTTGGTTAAGACTTAAATATGTCAACACCTGAAATATCTCAACAACTATTCAGTGGATTGCCATGAAATCTGGCTCTAACATTCTGGCTCTGACTTTGGTAACCCTCTGACTTTTCATCTAGCAACATGAGATTGACTTTTTGGGTTTTGAGTAAAATGTCTTGGAAAGTGTTGGATCGATTGTCATGGAATTTGGCAAATTTGAATGTGTCCAATACTTTGGTTTATGACCACATACAGTAGCTGTATAACTGATATTCCCATCAAACTCAGCTAATTGCTGTTAACTTTAAAACGTTAAGTAAGTAAACTGAGCAATGCAAATGAGTCAGTATTGAACAGAATAGAATATCATTTTTAATTTGAGGTAAAGAGAGAGACTGGTTGCTTTTAACTAACTCCTACTAACTATACTTTTCCTGTTGAGAAATAAATTCCTAAATAAAGTTTAGGTTTGACAGAAACAAAAACATCCTATCTGTTTCATATCTGGCTGAGACATGATATAGCAGCTGACCTACATCTCTTTTTAGCATTTTGCTCCAACACCTGCTTTAGATCTATTAATACATTTGTTAAGGTACATTATGAAGATTCCAGGCTGCCTTGCGAGTCACTGTTTGATCTCTTTGGTACAGGGGAGTCCAGGTCACAGGTTGTAAACTGAAACTTCAGGGGGATTAGAAAGCACAATGAGTACTATTCCTTAACAACGACCCAATGAAAAGCATCGGCCGTCTCCCGGAGCGTGAGGTGCCCTTTCCCCGTAGGGTTTTTCCTAAACCCAACCTCCGCCATCCCGCTATTGTTGCGCAGCCGCTTCCCGGCATATGGGGCGTCCTTCTTCGGCCGTCTCCCGGCCGTCTCCCGATAAAAAAACGTGCCCGTGAACACGTGAAAATAACATGACATTTACACGTAAAAAACGAGAAAATCGTGCCCGTGAACACGTATCAATAGATTAAAAATAACGTGACATTTACACGAACTGCCGTGAGACTGGGTTGTCAGATGTCTGGATCAACAGGCGTTGACACAAAGGCTGAAACCAGCTATACATATTCTGGCAGGGTAATTGCACCCTGCCTTCTTGTAAGTACATGTTCAACAGCTGTAGGAGAGATAGGCATCTGTAGTGGCAAAAAAAAAAAAAAACTGCCTCTGTGGTAGTTCCAGCTACAGTAGGTGTCTCTGGGACCACAATTTGCCATGGTGACAAACACACACAGACTTACAAGGTGAAACAATACCGGTGTAAAAAGCATAATCTGGTTGTATATAAAGTACGGTAATTTCTGGGAAACAGAGTTGTTTGGAAGAATAAGCAACACATATCTACCAAAGTAAACAGTGAGGCTGTGGATAAATATCATCAGTTTCTGGTCACTTGAGTGCTGTGTGAACTTTGCCCCCGGTTTCAGCTAATTGGTGAAGGTTGTTGGGGCAGTATTAATCAATAATTTGATTAATTTTGTATTGGCTACTTATCTACCTACCAATCAACCAAACAACCAACCAACAAGGTGCATCCATCCATCCGTTCATCTATCCAAGCACAGTGGCCAAGCAGGGTACTTCAAGCATAACATTTGGTAACCTGGAAACCAGCCAAAGAGCGTATCCATCATCAGAGGACTCGCAGACCAGAGAGTCTACATCGTAGCCCAAGGTAGGACGTATGAGTCGCACAACACTTAATGGCAATTTAACTTGTTTGCACACATAACTAGGCATAAACCCAATGCATTGGTTGTCAATGAGGACAGACAATAGACTTTGGGTGGTTGTTTATGGCGAACTTTTGATTGACTATCACGGATATGCGCGACGCAGTGTCGGTTATTTAATTACCGGGACTGGTGTGCATAAAGTTACCGCTGGTAAACCCAGTAGTGCGAGTAGCGTGTTGAAGCACAAACTGAAAAACAGGTAGTTAAGCTCACTGCAAAAGCGCTTGCTGATAAATTGAACAGGTTGCAAAATGCTAGAAAGACTAAGCTACACAAAGCAAGCTTCTTAAGAAAACCAATACAAAGGTTGATATTAAAGGGTGGTAAAATACAGATTAAGAGTGCAAAGAATTTCCTCCTCCTGTGATTTAAAAAGACAAATGTCAATGACATCATCAGCGACTAGTCAATGTTGACATGACTTTAATCACATCAGAGTCATGCAACCCCTAGTCAGTCCCTCCAGAAAAACGTGATTATGCGATCTCATAATTCAATGCATAATCAGCCAAAGTCCCCATATTTATGCGGGGGCCGCATTTTTTCAAATACGCCGCGCAAAATATGCGGGGCTTGCATGATTTCATAATGAATCAACGTTATGAAGTGATGTAATTACGCGACATGAACATCATCGAAAAGCTGCAAACCCCGCGATGAAGCCATGATGAAACCGCAGTCTTCCTGCAATTTCATCGCATAAAATTGCATAAATATCCCGCATATTCCACCCGCATAATCATAGCATTTTTGCCCGCAACAATCACAAAAAAACTCTGCATTTTTCTGGAAGAAATGCCTAGTATAGACAAGACCTGCTTCCTCAAACGGTCTATGAGGTACCCATTACCAAAGTTGAGAAGCTAGAGAGAATAGTCAGTTCATATGTCAAGAAGTGGCTTTGACTTCCGCATTGCCTCAGCAGTAACGGCTTGTATAAGAACAGTGCTCTGTCTCTAGGCTCACTGAAGAGTAAAAATGCACTGAAGTGAGGCTAGACATGACCCTGAAGACACTATGATCCCAGCAGCTGCTCCCAGACGGGAAACTGGGTGGAAGTGGAAATACAGCAAGCAAAATCTTCTCTCAGGCATGGAAACATCGTAGGACAGGAGCAGCAGGGAAGAGGTAGTTTTAGACTCCGGAAAAGTCAACCCACATGGCACAAGGCAACATCCGCCCAGAAAAGAAAGCTAGTGGTAGCCGATGTCCAGCAGCAAGAAGAGGCATAGAGAAGCACAAAGGCGGTCTCACGGTCCAAACAGGGCCATTGGATTAACTGGGAAAACCTGGCGCATCGTAAGCTCACTTGGAAAGATCTTTTGGAGAGATGGAGATTAAAGGAAGATGAATAAGTGTTATCGTCAGAGCCAGCTACGATGTTTTCCTACACCCAAGTACCTTAACCAAAACTCGTTTGGAGAAGATCCATGATGTCCTATTGCCAAACCCCAGTAACATTAAGGCACATCCGCACTGGCAGCAAAACCAGTCTGTCCCAATGCCGCTACACCTGGAGGCACAACCAGGTCCTGGGACAACTCACGATTACCCTGGAAGGAAGGAAAACTACCACCAATGCCCTATATCCCCCAATAGCCAGATTCTCAAACACCACCCCCTTTGTAAGAGTGGGCCCATTTTAAGTATATTAGGTACAGTAAGTATTTGCAATTAAATTTAATCTTAAATAGTAAGATATTGCAGCATTACTTCTTGACAGAATCCAGGTTGATTGACTTAAAGGCCTTGAGCATAATTACATGTAGTATAGATTATTTTGAAAATACCAAACATATCTTAGTAAAGCTGTTTTTACTCTCTATGCCTTCCTACAGTCCATGGCAGTCACTGTACTACATGTTATCAATGTGTCTCCATGACCTTCTTACAGTGATTCCTCTATCTGCAGGCTGTGTGTGAACTACAGCAGCTCTCCTGACACACTGATTACACAACTGACTGTCTGACTGATACAGCCAATTAGGAATTATCAGGAACTGCTGCAGGAGACACTGGACATGGGTGTTAATCCTTTCTATCTCCCCTCAGGGTTTACAGTCTTGTCAAAACGTTTAAATGAAGTCTTCACTTTGATAGTAGAGTCAAACCTTGGGAGACACCATCTTTAGTTAATTTAACTCATATTGTATATTGGTGGTAGTGGCAGTTGTACTTCAATTTCTCGCACCTGCTATCTTTTAGTTTGCTCCTTGCCATACATACTGTACGTACTGTACCTGTAAATCAAAAAGTAAAAATTCATTTAAAAGAATTGTTTGTAAACCTGCCAAAATCTTAAGAAAGCACCCGAAATACAAATTAGAGGTAGAAACGACAAAGACTGGTTTTCAACACAAATGTGTTCATCTGATCTTGGAAGGTTATTGATAACTTATAAGCCTATGGTATATTACTAGAACCACTTTGTGGTTAACTGTTGAAATAACGTAATAGTAACATTCCCTAGATCTAGCTCTAAGGACAGTAGGAACATTGTTCATTCAAGAAACATATGCGTACCATCGCCACATTTCACTGACGGCAAAACATTCTGCATTTCTTTTGTGGAGCAGTTTATACTCCAGCAGAGGAGCTTCATATGAAATTGGATGGTGCAACACAGATATATAAGCTTACTCAATTTGAGAGCTCAAAACAATATCTTTACCACACCTGCATGTTGTAAAGATATTTTCTTTACGGTGCTGTATTGCCCACTGTAGATTACTGAGTTAGCGTTACTGGGAGGACACATAGTTGAGATGAATGTTTTGCTCAGACAGAAAATCATTAATTTACAATAAGAGAGCCTATATAGCAAATCTCCTGCTACCTTTTACCTGGCTGGACACACTAACACAGGGTTTTCCGGTGTTACACCGAAATCTGTAACTCAGAATGTGTGACTGCGCCGTCTACCTCCTAAATCCTTTTGTGACTTTGTGGGAAAAATCGGAACGGGGAGAGGCATTAATAAAAACTATGCAAAAACAGCGTTATTTTCACTGTTAGTCTTGTTTGCTGTTACAGGTCATTTATGACAATATTGAAAAGTTACTTTAAATAACCATATAACAATTCAATTGACAGTTTGCAGTTGGTGACCATTAGCATGTCAAAGTTCTCCAAAGTTAAACCCCATGAATATTTACTTACCCTCTGTTAGCTAATCATTTGATTTTAGCAGTTCTATTTGAACTGATTTCTTTTGCTGCTTGATATAAATGCCCCGGCCCTCAGTCTTTAATGATCTGACACTTATCTGGGAAAACTGTTGTTCTGCTGAGCAGCTCTGCCTCTGAGAAACATCTGTAGAAATAAGTGTGAAGCAGGAGAGTTCTGGAGAAAACAGCAAGAATCTAAGATAAAGCTTTTTATGAACTGATAATGCCATGGATTCTCTATGCCTCTGCCAGCTGGAAGCATTTTACATTTCACAACTTGTTTGCATTGCTAATCCTTTTACATCACACTTAGGCTTTGAGCGGCTTCAGAGATATTGCTCAGGAGACAGTAAACACTGATGTAGGCTACCATAGACATAAACACACAATGGGCTTCACTCAAAAGAGTGATGTCATTGGGAAAAACAATAAGTGTCAGCGGTGACCTGCCGAAGCGACAACAGAAAAGAAAGAAATAGCTGTATGCATTCTTCTATTTTTCCCAGCATTCGGCCAAAACAGGAAATTAGTTTTCTAGTCTACACAGAAGACAATTTGTTTCGGGAGTAAACAGCTCGAGATGGGCAAATTCTGCTTGTAGCGTAAGAGGCTTATGGCAGACTCCAACAACAAGACTTCACAGTGTCCATGAAGAAAATAAATTGGTAAACTTTTTTTTTAAATAAACGTTAGTTTTGGCTGTAGAGTTTTGAAATCACACTGAAACTTTATAGTAAGCAAAGGAACTATACGCAGGGAATCATCACAGCCTTGATGAGGCCACGGTGTGATTCAGTTAGAGCATCGAGAGAGTAAACAGTGGAAATTTAATTTCCTCCAAAAGGCCATGTTAAATTCTTTCGAAAATCTAATAACTTCGGCTGGACCTGCGTTTGTGTTGTCCCGTGTGCTGCTTAAAATGGAATTGTGACCTGAGTGCAATCCTATGTTCGTATGTGCTGCAAAAGGGATATGTAGGGAATAACATGTGTGACATAATCCAGCGATTAACTATCAGATCGATCTAATGATTGAAAACATATTATAAAAATTGCTGGCTTTTCAGTAATTGCTTTAAATGTCTAACTGGCAGTCATGTATAAAGTACTTGAAAGCAATACTTGAGTAAAAGTACAAGTATCTTAGCAGAAATGACCTTTTAGAATATTACTTAAGATAAGATAAGATAGACTTTATTAATTAATTGAGTAAAAGTCTGAGGCCACGTCCACACGTACCAAAACAATCTTTTTTCCCCCCCCGTCTTCCCTGGCATCGTTTCAAGTATATTTGCGTCCAAACGGATCCATTTGTAAATGACTCAACACGCTACTTCATATTCCAGGCCTATACGTAGGTGGCGCTCTTTCTGCTACAGAAATTCACCAAAAAACGGAGAAGAAGAGGCGGAGCATGTGCACAAAGCTTGCGCGCTGTATACAAACAGACAGTAGAAGAAGAAACCAAACACAAGAAGAAGACGTTCCAGCAGGAACACAAGCATGTAGTCTGCCATTGTTGTTGTTGTTGTTGTTGTTGTTATTATTATGAGACGTCGTCGCGGGATAAGAGGTCAAGGGGTGTGGCAATGACATAATCAATACGCAAGTATGCGGCTTTGCCGTCCAAACGAAGGGCAGCGTTTTTGAATTTTTTGACCCTGGGACCAGGTTTCAACAAAGTGCGTCTTCAGGCAGTGTGTTTACAGGATTCGTTTGGATGATTGGCCAAAACGATGCAAAACGTGCATACCAAAAAGCATGTGGCTTCCCATATTCAGGGTTTGAACATCAAATTCCAACAATAGAATTTTTTTTTTTTTGTGAAAAATAATCTTTCACTCCAACGTACGAAAACATTTCTTGCAAGTAAGGTGGTAACGAAGATGCTGAGGGGAAATTTTGTGGAGTAAAAGTATACATTTTATTTAGGAAATGTAGTGGAGTAAAAAGTTAAAGTTTCCAGAAATATAAATAACCAAGTAAAGTACAGATACGTGAAAATTCTACTTAAGTGCAGTAACAAAGTATTTGTACTTTGTTACATTACAACCCTGCCAACTGGTCCTCTAACTTACAGTAAACAACATACATCATTTGCCTCTGAAAACAATGACCATATGACCTTTTCCTGCTCAGGCACCCCTTCCCAAGGAGGTTGACATCATTTATGAGTGCCTTAAAAAACTGTTATATAAGTCTCTTTCTGATTTTGGATAATGTACGGTTCTGGCACAAAAACTACTTTGCTAAGTTTAGGATAAGATTGTAGAGTGGGTTTAAAAGAAAACTTGCAAGCATTGTGTGTAACAGTTAAACAAAGAATACCTAGCAAAGGCTAGAGAGGACCAAAAGAATCATTGACATTCTGTCCTGGTAGTTATAATTCATAATTCATATGGTCACTAGAGGTCTTTGTCAGGCAAATGTGTCATATTACAGACTGATCTCATGAAGTGGCGTATGTATGACACGCCAATTCGTATGCCATTATTGGCGTGTTATCAAGACGCATACTCGCTTTTTAGCGTGTTTATCAATGCCATTTGGCCTCTATTGACTAACATTACTGTGCGATTGCGTGTGAATTTACGCCGTAGTGAGTAGTATGAAAGGGCGAAAATCCGCGTAGGGGTGGTGGATGGGTCAAACACAGGACTTTAACCCAGGAGACCAGGGATTGTGTCCTACATGTGACGTTTCCTTTCCACGTTTGTTGTTTTCCTAAACCCAACCCGCGTGTCACGTTTCCTAAACCCAACCGTAGCCTCGCGATAACACGCCACGTGGCTTTAGAAAGTGGCGCACTGTGACGTTGCAGACTGCCGTCTGCTGTATACAGCGTAGACATAGTAGACGTACTAGCTCAAAATGCGTACAGATAACACGCCACAAGTGGCGTGTATGTTTACGCAAACTCATGATATTACGTTGCATATTAGGCATTTGGACAAATAACCAATGCCATTGTTTTTCTTACTTGTTGTGGTCATTTGTAAATCTGGCCATACATAAGCACTGTGTAAAAACAAGGGAAGTGCACTTTACCTTTTTTGTTTTTGTTTTAAATGGCTAAGCTCTTTGTTTTTGTGTTGAACCACAGTGGTTCTCTTTTAACATAGGAAAAGACCTGGTTCCTGAGCTGTTAACAGCTGATATTGCACAACCAAACACCAGAGGCCTATCAGTGTTTGGGCAGAGCTGCCTCTATTCATCAACAGGCTTATGAAAACAGTGGTCATTTTCTAGGAACTGTGTGTGTTGTTTTTTTGAGTGATTGAAGACACTTTCTCAGAAAAATCTGAATCTGTGAACAACCTGGATTTTCTCTTTTCATTGATTTGATGTACTTGTAATTTCATCAAAAGCAAGGCAAGGCACATTTCAGCAACAGGGCAATTCAAAGTGCTTTACATATAACATTAAAGAGCAGTGGAAAACAATAAAACAAAATATTAAAAAAATATTAAATACGAGATTTTAGGACGCTAGAAGCCGTTGCTCTATACACGTAATCCACCCACAATCCTTGCCGTTTCCAGAACGGCCGGTCCCACTGGACTTACTTTTTAATTCTCTTCATATGCTTACATAGATTGTCATACAGTTCCAATTTTCAACAATGTAACTTCAGTAACATTTAAAAATATATAAAATACGAGAATAACAGTTGCAGTGCAATATAAGAAATGAACAATTATTTAAAGGTACACTGTGTAGGAATTTCTCCCATCTAGCGGTGAAATTGTATTTTGCATTCAAATGAATAGTGCTCTGTAGCTCCTCGCTTTTTCAAATGCGTGTTGCAACTACGGTAGCCGTTATGTACCAAGAAGCTATGACAACATGTCTTCCAATTTTTGCTTTTTTGGTGACGAGGATTCCTTCTCCTGTGGCTCGGCATTAGTCTGATCCTCCGTTATGAACTAAAGTGCAGTGCAGACTTTCAAATTTGCCGGGGCAGTGACAAGCTCCTCTCACTGATCTCCTTCTCCGTCTCAGCTGGTTTCAGTCACGTGACGCTGGCTCTGAACGAACACGCGTTGTGGATTAGCTAGACAGGTAGGCTAGTAAGCTGTATGTCCCTCTCAGCCATTATAGTTTTTCAAAATGGCGGAACAACATGGAAGCCTCCGTGGACTTGCCCGTCCAATGTAAATACAGATAAGAAATTCTTCGCTTACGAGGATCATTGGCAGAGGTCATTTTACACCAATGAGGACATATTTATGAATGAAGACTTTGATTTTAGCTAACAAAATACTTTAAACACTACACAGTGTACCTTTAAAGGAAGCAAATATTGCATTGTTTCATATTAATCCAATTTAAAGATTTTTCCCATTTAGAGATTATCAGTTGTGCCAAATTACAATCAAAGTTGAAAACCATCCAATCAGTTACAATCAGCTAACATCCTGTTTCTAACTGATTACTGATTGTGAATCATTCATCATTCAGCGAAGGCCTCCACCCTTCAAAATCACAACATCCCCTCTGGATCATCTAAACCACACAGAAAGAAGTGATTGTCCAAATACACATATGCACACTGCATTCACTTTTGCTTTGGCTTTGATCAAGGTAAAAACTGTCTCTGATAAGAAAAGATCTCCATGGAGAAATGCCATACTGGTAAGAACAGAAAAAAGAGAGTTCCGAAAAGCAGAACTCAGGTGGCGAAAAACTAATCTCCAGGTCCACTACAACACCTATAAAGAGAGACTTCGCATTTATAATTTGGAACTGAGGAATGCAAGGTGGTCCTACTTCTCTGACATTATCGCCAAAAACAATAATAACTCACATGCTTTGTTTGCTACTGTCGATAGGTTAACAAACCCTCCAGTACCAGTAGCATCTGAACTTTTATCCACCGAGGCCTGCAATGATTTTGCCACCTTCTTCAAAGACAAAATTCTGAAAATTAAACAATCAATCAGTACTTCCATATCGAGTACAGGGTATGTGTTGTCACAGTGTCCAGGCAAAACAAATTCCAATATGACCCAATTTCCTATGATTAACCGTAAAAAACTGGAGGACATTATACAACATCTGAAAACCTCCTCCTGCTGCCTTGATATTCTACCGACGGGCCTTTTCAAAAATGTTTCGAATTGTTTGGCTACAGATCTTCTACAGATTGTAAACACATCTCTTCTCTCAGGTATCTTCCCACAGGCCCTGAAACTGCAGTCATTAAGCCACTCTTAAAAAAGAACAATCTAGACACGTCACTAATGAGCAACTATAGGCCGATATCAAATTTTTTAAGTAAAATCATTGAAAAAACGGTTTCTCAACAACTCAACCTTTTCTTGACACTAAACAACAGTTTTGATGCCTTGCAGTCGGGTTTTCGACCACACCACAGCACTGAGACAGCTCTTGTTAAAGTCTTTAATGACATCCACTTAAACACAGATAGTGGAAAAATTTCAGTCTTGGTATTACTTGATCTCAGTGCTGCATTTGATACGGTCGACCATGACATATTACTAGACCGATTGGAAAACTGGGTTGGCATTTCTGGCTCAGTACTAAAGTGGTTTGAGTCTTATTTAAAGAATAGGGACTACTTTGTGTCTATAGGGAATTATACATCTGAGCATACAAATATGACGTGCGGAGTTCCCCAAGGCTCCGTTCTGGGGCCTCTCCTGTTTAACATCTATATGTTTCCACTGGCTCAAATTATGGAAAACAATAAAATAAGTTACCGTAGTTATGCGGATGACACACACATTTATATAACCTTATCGCCAGGGGACTATAGTCCAATACAACAACTGACTAAGTGCATTGAACAAATTAACGACTGGATGTGCCAGAACTTTCTTAAATTAAATGATGAAAAAAACTGAGGTGGTTGTTTTTGGAGCAAAGGAGGAACGATTAAAAGTCAGCACTCAGCTTCAAACGATAATGTTAAAAACAACAGACAAAGCCAGAAATCTTGGTGTAGTCATGGACTCAGACCTGAATTTTAACAGCCACATTAAGACAATTACAAAGTCAGCCTATTACCACCTTAAAAATATATCAAGGGTTAAAGGACTTATGTCTCAGCAGGATTTGGAAAAACTTGTCCATGCTTTTATCTTCAGTAGACTTGAGTACTGTAACGGTGTCTTTACAGGTCTCCCTAAAAAATCAATCAGACAGCTGCAGCTGATTCAGAACGCTGCTGCTCCAGTCCCCACTAAGACCAAGAGAGTGGATCAAATCACTCCAGTTCTGAAGTCTCTACACTGGCTTCCTGTTGATTTCCAAATACTTCTGCTGGTTTATAAATCACTAAACGGTTTAGGGCCAAAATACATTTCTGATCTGCTACTACACTATGACCCACCCAGACCTCTCAGGTCGTCTGGGAAAGGTCTGCTTGTTGTCCCCAGAGTCAGAACTAAACAGGGGGAAGCAGCGTTTAGTTTTTATGCTCCACATATCTGGAACAAACTCCCAGAAAACTGCAGGTCTGCTGCAACTCTCAGTTCTTTCAAATCAAGGCTGAAGACCTATCTTTTTGATGTTGCCTTTCTTTAAATAACTGTTCATTTCTTATACCGAAGCTGCATTGTTGACACTGTATAACAATCTATATAAGCATAAAAAGAGAAATTCATATTTTATCTTTTATCTTCATCTTTATTTCTCTGATGCAGGCATGACAATAGTTGACAGAAGAGACAGATGTTGGGCTGGTCAAAAAGTTAGTTGAAGTAACTAACTAATTTAGGCAGAAGGCCTAAACAGAAAAAAAAAATAGTCTATCAACACTCTGAGCGAGTTCTTGACTAGTTAGAGACAGACTGCAGAAGAAATAACATAGTTTAAGAACACGTTCTGGACTATTAAGAGATTTTTGTCTGCAGGGCTGTACTGGGTTTTACAAGGTTTGCCGAAGAAAAGAACTAAGCTTTGCGGTGACGACCACATCGAAAAAAATATATACTCAAGTATACTCAAGAAAAGTTTCTGTAAATATGGGGAATGAAACCTCAAAAGCCATGCGACACATCTGGACCCATAGTGGGTGAGATGGTTAGAAAATATGGACCGGACTGCTTGAGATATCTGTCATATTGGTCAAAAAGATTTGGCTTTCCAACAAATGGATCACTGAGTCCTGGAAAGTTATTTTATCTTAACTTAATCTTTAACTGCTCTTCAATGTTTAATTTCTTATACTGCACTGTAATTTGTTTTT
The DNA here is from genome assembly GCF_031162955.1 of Sander vitreus. NCBI lineage: Eukaryota > Metazoa > Chordata > Actinopteri > Perciformes > Percidae > Sander > Sander vitreus. The sequence goes on along the minus strand of NC_135871.1, from coordinate 1,522,462 downwards.
TGTTTTTTTGTCTCGTGTTTTTAATTTTTTTATCTGTTTTCATGTAAATCTGTTTTTAATTTTTTAATCTGTTTTCATGTAAAGCACTTTGAATGAAATGTTGCTGAAATGTGCTATACAAATAAAGCTGCCTTGCCTTGCCTTGATGTGCCTATTAACCAAAAAGCCAGATGCTTCCACTTCACATTCACTACACATTCAAATTCTCACAACATGCTTTGGAACAAAAATCCTGTCCAAGGACTCCCTCCTCCAGAGTTCCCCTCTGAGAGGATAAACTGCTTCAAAGAACTTTTATTCTCATATTTGCCTCAGCAAGATCTCCAATTCACCCTGCAGGAAGTCACCCAACCTCCATTATTGTTAAGGTGTATTATAGAACTCTGCAATTAAATTCTTCCAACATGGTGCTCAGCTGCATTATTTCAAGCATTTGACTAAACAAATCAACCCCTAAACGTAATCCGGGCCCCTGCATTTTCCTGGGGAACAAGGGAATCCCTTTTACCTTTTCTCTCAAAATGCCAAGGTTAGAAGGTAGGGAAAAAATTCCATTTGATTGACAGAGAATCCTATCAAATTGCCCACAGTGAGAAAGAGGAGAGGACACATATGGCTGCACTCTGTAATGGTCTTAACTGGAGCTTCAGATCAAAGCTGGACAGGTAGAGTACACAGACACATTGTATGGGTCCTGTGGTATTTGAGTTAAAGAATGTAGGATTACGCATCCATTCATATTACTATAGATAGATAGTGAATATGGTCCATTGATGGTAAAAAGACTGGATCCAATCCAGAATTAGTGATGTTGACAGAATGGTTGAAATACCTGCACTTCTGCAGTCTTTCATTTTGGTCTTAAAATGCCCTGAAAATAAATTAGAGTTGTACCTCAGCCAGGTATTATTTAATCTGGCTATTGTTGAAATACCTTAGGTCAAGCCAATCCACTACTGGCAGCCATAAACTACACTTTGGCTTAACCTCAAGTATTTCAAGGTCTTTTGTTTCCTTTGAGGCATGTCAGAGACCTTTCAGACTGTGTGAAAACATTTCAAACTGGCGAACCAGGTATTCAGATGGGGGACACTGTTCCCCCATGAAAAACAACATCATCAGTCATTTCAGCAAAGGCCCAATAATTCAGGTAACAAAGGCCTCCAGATGCCTGTAAGGGTATACAAAACATGGGACTTTGACACACGAGAACGCTGTTTGTTTCATGTTTTACACCGACAGTCAATGTTGGGAATTTTTTAGACTCTGACCACAATTGTTTCCAAATCTTAACCCAAGTACGTACAATTTATTTATAGAGCAAAAAAAACAACTTACATACAAAATACAAGATGAAAACTATTAAAAAATACACAATTAAAATGACAAAGTAATACATAAAAAATAAATTGCAGACAGGTCAACCAAAAGCCTGTTCACAAAGGTAGTTCTTCAACTGATTATTAAAAGAGTCAACAACCCTGAAGCTTGTTCAAGTAGTTATTTCAACCTAAACCAGGATCTTTCCCATACCAAGTCATTTTGGGCATAAACCTAACCAAACCTTAACCATTGTTAGGTCAAATGATAAAACAATTTAACAGTAATTGGTGAGTTTCAAAGGCAATGCTGTCTTGCCAATAAAGGCATCAGATCAAAAAAACACTGCACTTCAGCAATTACAGACAACATATTATTGAGGGACTTGTTGAGATGTGGCCTAGAGAATAAATCTATATTTCTTGATCTGTTTAACAGGAAAAGGAGACAGAGATACAGTACTGGACAGTGAGGTTGTCCTAACCAAAATGAAGCTCTTCAGCAACTTCCAGGAGAAGTTCCTGATGGCCGAAGACAACGCGTCCACCACCTCCACCGTGTCTGTTACAGAGCAGGACATTTCGGACCCCGCCAAAGCCTCTGAGGTGAATTCCCATCTTGATGACAAGCCCGGACAGCCTCGGATGGAGTCCGACTACTTGTCTGCCATTTTCTTACACTCTCAGCTGCCGAGGTTGTACAAGTTTGAGTCGGAGGACTCAGGAGTGGAGCTGACAAGTGGAGCTAACTCTCCGTCCACCCCGACAGGCTCTGAGCAGAGCTTCATGGTCCACAGTCGAGAGTCCTCCTGCAACACCTGCAACCTAAATTCTGACCCTACCACTCTCCCTCATAAACTAGTCACATATGCACAGAGCTCGGAGATTAAACAGGCAGAGGACTCAGTAGATAATAGTCCGAGCACAGCAGTGGATACTCAGGATAATGTGTTCATGCACTCAGAGGAACTCAGTTCAGCTGCGAGAGTGGAACTGCACATAGGTGAGGACATGGATAGAGACCAGTGTATGGCTTTAGGAATCAGCCCTGAAAGACATGAGGAGATGTCTGGACAGCTCAAGGAGAACAGTGCTGTAAGTGAAAGGACCTCCTTAGAGGATACAAGGTCTGGGAAGCAAACGTCAACAGGTGCCTGCGATGACATGGCGACCACTGACTTTCAGCCAGAGCCTATAAGGAGGAGTGCCACCAGTGACAGCCTGAGGGAGTACATGGACGAATGCTGCAGACTAAGTGAGGTAAGAAGAACATTATGTCCAAACAGCCACTGATATCCATACATATTCTGCACTTTATATGGGTATATGTCCAAATGTTCTTATCCCAAGCCACATCCTCCAGCTCTTCTTTGGAGACCTTTCTTCCTTGTTCCCAGGCCAGATGGGATAGGCTGTATAGCCCCTCCAGCAATTTCTGGGTCCATCCCCGGGGTCTAGTCTAGACATGTTTACTCCAAAAATGTTACTTAAACATTTTAAAATCCAAAGTCACACGTGAGGCTTTAAATGTACGTGTAGCAGATTGTCACCTGGCTTCACTTTGGTGTTCATCCACCCCAAATAGCCGATGCACAAACTGTACAGATGTTACCTGTAGCTAGCTAGCAACATAGGTAACAACCATGTGCGTGCAGAGTATAGTCTGACCAATAGGGTTGTTTATGAGAGATAACAGCATCGACATTTAAGAGTTAAAAAATCTGACAACAATGCATCAGCTGACATTCTTCTTCTTTTTTTAAACACATAACATGAACTTTTTTTTAAAGGATCCCTTAATTTTAGTTATTAAAGAACAACGGCCAAGATATGTAATGAGCAGGATATTTTACAGGTGAAAAATAAACTGCTCTCTGGTTTTAAATTACCATAAACTATTTTTAGAATTCTCTTCATTTCATGAGAATTAAATAATCAGTCAGGTTCTAGTGCAGTGTACCTGTGCTGCATTAACATACAAGCTCTGCTTCTGACTAATTTCATAATGTATTAGTTAATAATCTTCATAAACAGATATCTGTAGGCATCAGGACAAGATTTTGGTATCAGAAGCATTCTGTTTTTTGTTTGTAGTCTGTTTGTAGTCTGAATAGTATTGACCAATCATATTTGAGTGGGCTTTGGTTGCATGCAGGCAGTGGCGGCGCCAGAGATTTTCTTTTCCTGGTGCTATGGAGTGTTTGGAGAGTTTCCCTTGACACACATGCAAACAATACACACGCGTGCAGATACGCACCCATCTCCGCCGCTGTTTACTAAGCGAGCGAACGAGGGAGAGAGATTGATTTATGTTTTTTTTAACTAAAGTTAAAACTAACGTTGCCGATACAACAGCACCATAAAACTCTGATTAGCCCACCGAACATATTTCAAATACCAGCCAACAAGCCGGGTTTACACAATCATTACTGCAGCTTTCATACAGTAGCTTATATTTGCAGAGAAGAAATGCAGCAGGCCAAATACACCACAGACAGCCAACATAAACTCACACAGTATTCATACTTGCACACATGGTAAAAATAATGTAGTCATATCTGTAAATAACAAAGTCTCCACAGGTTGACGTTTAGGGAGTAAAAAATGACACTTTGCTAATGTTACACTCACTTCACTAATCCTAACGGCTACCAAATCTTGCGTTCTTCTTGTTCTGTGTAAATACGTTACTGCGGAAGTAAGGTAAAAAGTTTAGTGTGTGCTGCCCCCATTGGCCGAATAGGATCACCTGTGTTTTAGTCTAAAAATAATCTGTTTGTTTTAGTAATGTATTTTTTCATTTTTCAAATATAAATTATACTATTTACACATTAACGAAAATATTTTTTTAGAAATAAACCACAGCAATTTCTTGGGGGTGCAAAGGGGCTGCTATGGGAATCCTAGGGGTAGCTATAGCACCCCCAAGCCCCTCCCTGGCGCCGCCTATGCATGCAGGTTAACAATCCGTGTGTACAGCAAACGAGGCGTAATGGTCGGAATGCAACCTGGGAAACTATTTGTTATCGTCTGACGATGATTTAGCTTTTTAAAGAATGTATCTGCATTCATATCCTCTATTCTCAACTCCATTAAAGTAAAGTAAACTTGGGCTGGATTTCTGCTGGCTACACCAGAACCCCGAGAAGTTGGCTGTTGCCCCCAGAGTAGTCTATATCGACGACGTTTAAGTTCCGAGATTGTTCAGGTGCCACCGGGAATTCCGCTGGATGTCTGTTACCTCCTGCCGTCTTTGTGTTGGCGTTCTAAACTCTGGTGGATTTGTGAGGACTATGGTTAACTGCTCCTCAGATCTCTGCAGGGTAAATCCAGACAGCTAGCTAGACTATCTGTCCAATCTGAGTTTTCTGTTGCACGACTAAAACTACTTTTGAACGAATACATGTTCCACCAAAACAAGTTCCTTCCTGAGGCTATTTAGCAAAGGCACCGTGGCTCCATCCAGCATATAGCGCCTCCCAAGACGATTGTGATTGGTTTAAAGAAATGCCAATAAACCAGAGCATGTTTTTCTCCCATCCCAGAATGCTGTGTGGACTAGACAGACTTCCTCTGCAGCGCTGTGGAGGAAGGTCTGGCAATGCAGGACTACCCCCAGAAGCTAATTCATTGTCAGACCGACAACACGATAGCCGATGGGTTCTATGATTGATTAGTTACTAACCTTCTGCATTCATGTTGGGCAGCTGTGGCTCAGGTGGTAGAGCCTCTTCTACCAGTCAGAAGGTTGGCGGTTCAATCCCTGTGCCCTACAGTCAATTCAGGGTGTCCTTGGGCAAGACACTAAACCCTGAATTGCTGCTGATGCATCAGTGGCACCTTGTATGCCAGCCTCGGCCACCAGTGTTTTCATAATTGTGTGTGTGAAAAGTGAGGGTAAACGAGTGTAAAGCGCTTTGAGTAGTCGCTAAGACTAGAAAAACGTTATATAAATGCATGCCATTTACATTTACAATACATTTCTGTGTCTGAGTGTGTAGTATGTTTAGTGCTTCCAAAACTGAATAAGGACAAAACGGAATATGGACAATTATGGTTCCTCCCTTTTGAGGGAGCAACGGAGATATTTTGTATTCTGTCTTTATCTCTATTTTAAACTCTTTCCATCAATGTCAACAGGTAATTGCATCACTGCAATTGAAATAAGGTTCACATTTATCATATTTAGTGCATTTATAGGTATGACTAACACATCAAGGTCCTTCGATTTTCAGATTCTGTCTTTAACTAAGTAGCTGAACAAAAGAATGTGAAAAGCACTGAAGCTGTACCTATGCTTTGACCTATTCCTATGCCAGAGAAATGACAAAAAAAGCCACTGTACTCATTCATAAGGGGCATGCTTTATTCATGTTACGGGAAAAAAAAAAAAAGTTATTTTCTTGTTCACATCCAAAATGAAAGAACAAAGTGGGTTCTACAGAGAGAGCACCTGACAGCTGTGGAAGCTGCAAAGTCATAATCAGCTGTTTGATGTTCCTGAAAACATCACAGTCAGGCTTTGAGACTATCTCTCATTGCTATTAGAGTGAGAATCTAATACATGCGTATGAATGACGTTTTTGATTGGAGGGGAACAAATTGTGGAAATAATACTAAGAAAAGGCTTAAAGCATCTTTTAAGTTACAATCTTCTTTCTCAAAAGAGGATATAGTTTGAAAGAGTAAATTCATTATTAGTATTAATAACATTTCTATTGAAATTTTTACCAGTTCAAAATAGACCTACTAACAAATCTGTTTGACCGATACTGGATTTATGAGGTAGATACCAAAATTCCCTAAACATTACATTAGTATGCAATTTAGCCTGGCCTCTATTATCTGTGTTAGAACAGGATGTTTACTACTGTTACCATCTGTGTCTCACATGTTAGCATGCAAATTAACACTACACACAAAGTACAGCTAAGCCTCATGGGAATGTAATCATTTTTGCAGGTATTTGGACATAAACTATAAGTATTTGACAAATCAAAATTATGACCTGATCATGGTCCTTAAAAAGGTCAAGGGATCAACTATTACTTTTCATCCTGAGGGGAACATGGCAATCCATCCAATAGTTGTCCACCATCCTCCTCTTCCTCGATCTTCCAAAACGATGTCAAGCTCAAAGGCCTTTCTGAAGACAAGGCTTTTATCATTGCTGGCACATCGGGCTAGCCAAAACACGAGCTTACACTCAGACAAAGGGCAGTACGGTGGGGAGGGCATGCGTTACAGTGCACGGCAGCTTTTCCATGGACTCGCATGTCATGCAGCACCTGTTCATCAGAGGGACTGGAGATTTTTCTAGCGATACTGTCGTTGACCACCTGCCCCTTCTCTCATCTGAATCAACCCCCCCCCCCGGCCCACTGTTTTCCAAGCCCAGAGCTTGGCTGCCTACCTGGATGCATCAAATAGGTGTAAAATATCTCAAATTACTCACATATTTACCCAGATAAAGGCTCTTTGATAGGTCCCTGGAGCCCCTGTAAGGTAATGGCGTGTGGCAGTGGCTTTTAGGGGCCCAGCATGACGGACTCTGGAGGTACATGAAGGTAAGGTGGTGTTGCCCCCATGGTCATCATTATCACTTGTCACCACAGTTAATAATATAATTCCTTTCCCTGCTTAATGGAACTCTGTAGTCCTTGGCAGAGGGATATTGGATTTTTCATGCCTCAAATATGTGAACATGAAGGACTTTGTCTGTTTTACCCACGTGGCTTTTCTCTTTTACTCTGTTCCTCTGTAAAGTATGTCATTGAATAAAACAATAATGGATTCTAGCACTCTGCAAGTTTTAAGATTCAGATGTAAGAGAGACTATATCATTGAGTGCATTGCTGTCATATTTTTAACATCAGGTAGTAACAGTGATCATATGGACCTTTTTATCTGCCTGTCTGATCTCACACCTGGCATCAAGTTTCAAAGCATACCTACCTCATCAGTGCTAGTGTGAAGTGTAATTAATGAAGCCTGGAGGCTTTTGGTTGACTTGAATGCCTCAGCTGCACAACATAAGTGAGAACAGCACAGATGTGCTCCTGCCTTCAATAGAAGGGTTGTTTTCAGTCACTTACATCACCGTGTAAAGACCCCTGCAAAGTCTATTACATTTCTGTCAATGAATACAAACTAAACAATAATGTGACCGACAGACTGATCAACAAATGAACGAATTAGTGTTTTAATGTAAAGACTCCAACCTGTATTAATAAGCAGCATCTTGCATTTCAGTAATGTTATGTCTTCGCCAGTAACGTTCGGTAACATTACCTGTTCAAGAAGGAAAAAAGTAACAAATGTATAGACTAAATTCATCAACATTTCAACAGAAAGTTAGGCAACAAATTAGCTCGGACATACCATAAAAGTTTGAAATCTTTCATGTTTATAGATTCGTAGGTTATTGGTAGGAATAAGAGCAGCATAAATAGGCTGTCAACCATCTCAGGGCTCAGTTGTGCTCCAACCAAAGTGCTTTCTGTAACCTTCTGGATACCAGATTATCGCCCCCCCTCTATGACAGCAGGCTTTTCACACAGTCCTCAACTGTGGTCGTTCAAAACAGCTATGAACACTTTTAAAAAAAGGGTATCTCAAATCAAGCACTCTAAATTGGTTCATAGCTGTAATGTAATAACCACATACCCCGGCTGCGATGTCTAATTCCTTTGCACAGTAAGTATCAATTTGCATCTGAGACTAACAAACTGATACAGTGGGGAGAACAAGTATTTGATACACTGCCAATTTTGCAGGTTTTCCTACTTACAAAGCATGTAGAAGTCTGTAATTTTTATCATAGGTACTCTTCAACTGCGAGAGACGGAATCTAAAACAAAAATCCAGAAAATCACATTGTATGATTTTTAAATAATTAATTTGCGTTTTATTGCATGACATACGTATTTGATCACCTACCAACCAGTAAGAATTCTGGCTCTCACAGACCTGTTAGTTTTTCTTTAAGAAGCGCTCCTGTTCTCCACTCATTACCTGTATTAACTGCACCTGTTTGAACTTGTTACCTGTATAAAAGACACCTGTCCACACACTCAATCAAACAGACTCCAACCTCTCCACAATGGCCAAGACCAGAGAGCTGTGTAAGGACATCAGGGATAAAATTGTAGACCTGCACAAGGCTGGGATGGGCTACAGGACAATAGGCAAGCAGCTTGGTGAGAAGGCAACAACTGTTGGCGCAATTATTAGAAAATGGAAGAAGTTCAAGATGATGGTCAATCTCCCTCGGTCTGGGGCTCCATGCAAGATCTCACCTCGTGGGGCATCAATGATCATGAGGAAGGTGAGGGATCAGCCCAGAACTACACGGCAGGACCTGGTCAATGACCTGAAGAGAGCTGGGACCACAGTCTCAAAGAAAACCATTAGTAACACACTACGCCGTCATGGATTAAAATCCTGCAGCGCACGAAAGGTCCCCCTGCTCAAGCCAGCGCATGTCCAGGCCCGTCTGAAGTTTGCCAGTGACCATCTGGATGATCCAGAGGAGGAATGGGAGAAGGTCATGTGGTCTAATGAGACAAAAATAGAGCTTTTTGGTCTAAACTCCACTCGCCGTGTTTGGAGGAAGAAGAAGGATGAGTACAACCCCAAGAACACCATCCCAACCGTAAAGCATGGAGGTGGAAACATCATTGGGGATGCTTTTCTGCAAAGGTGACAGGACGACTGCACCGTATTGAGGGGAGGATGGATGGGGCCATGTATTGCGAGATCTTGGCCAACAACCTCCTTCCCTCAGTAAGAGCTGAAGATGGGTCGTGGCTAGGTCTTCCAGCATGACAACGACCCGAAACACACAGCCAGGGCAACTAAGGAGTAGCTCCATAAGGAGCATCTCAAGGTCCTGGAGTGGCCTAGCCAGTCTCCAGACCTGAACCCAATAGAAAATCTTTGGAGGGAGCTGAAAGTCTGTATTGCCCAGCGACAGCCCCGAAACCTGAAGGATCTGGAGAAGGTCTGTATGGAGGACTGGGCCAAAATCCCTGCTGCAGTGTGTGCAAACATGGTCAAGAACTACAGGAAACGTATGATTTTCTGGATTTTTGTTTTAGATTCCATCACTCACAGTTGAAGAGTACCTATGATAAAAATTACAGACCTCTACATGCTTTGTAAGTGGGAAAACCTGCAAAATCGGCAGTGTATCAAATACTTGTTCTCCCCACTGTAGATGGTGCTGGAGGGAAGCTGTTCTACCGCACTCACTGCCATGATACAAAGCTGGTTTAAAATCAGCAAAGTATCCCTTTCAGTGTACACTATATTAACCCTTGTGTGGTGTTCGGGTCTGTGTTTGCTAAAATCTCATGGTATTTATTATTTCTTCCAACTCAAGTTCATTGGCCTTGGCCATTTTCTGTGAAGAACATAAAAAATAAATAATAATTTTCAATGACTGCACACGGTACACCCCCAAATTGTTACATTTCAAGCACTTTCACCTGTTCTGATTAAATTCTAAGAAATAAGCACCAATAATGATCAAACATCTTGTTTATATTTGTTTTCTCACAAAAAAAACGAAAATGGTCATATGATCATAAATGTGATCTCACAGGGGTAAATGGCAAATATGAACCATAAATGATGTATATATCATTGGTAATTGAGCTAAAGTAAACATCTGTTAAGTGTTTTTACATAAATTGTTATGGCTGTATTGATTTAAAAGCCTAATAATGTGGTGGGTCCACCAGACCCGTGAACATTGGCTGTGTAGCAAAAATATGAACACCACACAAGGGTTAAGATTATTATCAGTGCGTTATGTTGCCGTCAGACAGACCTTTCTGATGGGGAACTGAAGCTGCTCTCTTCAAAGCCACCAGACTCTATTAATAAAAACAATAATTTTACCTGGCAGGACATGGTGTTCTACCACTGCCTCGATCATTAGTTTGCTTCTGTTATTGTGTGACTTTTGTGATTCTGAACTAAGTCTTTAGCGTTAGCAAAATAAATAGCCTATGCTGTTACCTACATTCCATAGCAACCGCCTCGATATGTGCAGGCAGCCAGCCCAGCAGAGCATATTTTATTATGTATTTGTGTCGGATCGAACAACTGTGATATAATTAGATGATATATCCTTCTGAGCTATTGCTGAACTGCCTCACAATGCGGTCGGAAAACCTGTTGTATGAACTTGCTCAGTTAGTATACACTCGCAAGGATAGGTTCACATTTTTCAAGGTTTTCCTTAAACAATAAGACAATATTTCCGTGCCCGTATGTACATTGAAACGCTTTTGGTTGCTGTACCACACTGGCCTCTGTACAGCCAGTGTGGTACAGCAACCAAAAACGTCCCTTCTTAATGTGATTCCAATGTAAGTAATGGGGGACAAAATCTCAGGAGGAAGCTGCCGTCAATATAAGGCTTTAGCACACTGAACTTCAGCATGCATTCTAATACAGAAGGTGGATTGTGGATTTTGTCCTCCATCTCTTACAATGAAATCATGTTAGGAAATGATCTCTTGATGGCCAGTATGGACAAAAGGAACCATAATAGAACCAAATCCTCTTTCAATGTAACAATGTGCATGCAAGCGTATTAAGATATGAACTTTTCCTTTTAATCTTCTGGAAGTTTGCTGAAGAAATACGTTTGCATTAATGGTACCTTTCAGCTGCTAGTCTCAAGCCTAAACAAAGCTCTGTCCTCCCCCATTTGCTGTAAAGTGCAGTATATTTAATTTGCAACATTGTGTCCAAATTATTAGTTTGAAATGTATGCACTATCACCCCGTTCTCACTCCCAACTCGTAAAATATAGACCCATGGTCATTGGCTGTCAGCGTCAGATACGGCACAATAAGCACCCCTCAGTGTGTGTATGGAACACACCGGGCAGAGCAGCAGCTCCGCGGGGCGTGAAGATGGCGTAGTTTTAAGAGCGACAATGGTAGTGAGTAGTATTAAAGCCTGAAATTCCGCGTGGGGAGGTTGATTGGGGTGGTAGATGGGTCAAACACAGGACTAACCCTAACCCTAACCCTAAACCCAACTGTCACGTTTTTCTTTTCCTAAACCCAACTGTTGCATTTAGATCAGACGCTAAAGGAGACTTTTAGGGTCAATAACAACGACAAATGCACCTAACCAAGCGTCCGTAATTTACACGATGAGAGTGAGAATGCATTGGCACTATATAGTCCCCTCAAATATTCCAATAATGCAATTTTATGTTAATAATCCAATGTCGCATTTGATAGATGCAACACCTGTTGCAGCTACACATTTTTACAGGTAAACTATCTTAACCATTTCCCTCGCAATAGATGAACAAGGGAAACTGTGCACATTAAAGATGGCAACCACTCTCGCCTCAGAATGCATAGAGGACATCAAAAATCAAAAAGCAAACATTTCCCTTAAAAAACTAGACTCAATTTTTGTTTTTTGTTGACTACGATACTAACCTAACAATAATAAAAGAACTAAAATGTGACTAAACATTGTATACATTTTCATTAAAAGACCAAATCAAAGTCAGGTGCCAAAACTAACACTGGACAGAAGGACAACTCCAGCATATAGTGTCCTCCGGGTCCTGCCTGACTGCTTTGAAAGATATACTGCAGGGAAGTGAGGCAGAAACACTATCTGTGTGTGCTGAAAAGACAGGGGTCTGGCTGGGAGAAGCAGCGTACGTGCTTAGCCCGTACCTTCCTCTCTATCTGGATTCTCTACACATCTGGTGCTTCATTCCTTTCCAACACTGTCATATTTAGGAAAGTATTTTGGAGGTACCAAAGATAATGGAAACATCTACAAGTGCAGGTCAGAGAAGGCCTCAGTTTCCACGGTGATCTTGGATGTTATTGTCTTATCATGCTCTTATTTAATTGTGAAAGAGGTAAAAATGATTGCCGAATCGTCCTAGCAATCACCACATAAATACAATGCTTACTTGTTTAAAACATACTGTATGTCCCACATTAACGCAGAGAGAGTCTCTGTAGCCATAAAGAGGAAAAGTCCAAATCCGAATAAAAGACTGGGTGTTTCCAACACAGTTCTTTGGTTCTATGGTTGTGATATTATAGGCTGTATGAATAACTTGACTGGCTTGGTCACACCTGTATATGTGGAACCATTTGAATGTGGTTCTCCAGAAAGTTTTAGCCACACTAGCTTGCTCTATCTACTATGTAGCTCTTAAGACTGAAACATGTTAACAAATATCTGCAGTAATTGTCATAAAATTTGATACAGATATATATGGTCTCCAGAGGATGAATCGTGTTGATTTTGGTGATCCCCTGCATTCATACCCAATGTACCAGCAGGTCCACATTTTATTTAGTCCAGTACTTGCTGTTATGACCTGTTATGACACCTGAAAAACTAATGATATTCAGATCAGCCTCAGCTGTAGTTTGTGTTTAGTTCTAACGCTGATTCAGCAGCATCCACACTATTGTTATCCATATCTTTATTATTCTGACTTCTTCCGTACGTTTCAGTCACTTACAACTTCTGCATATTTTCAGCTACAGGAACCATTCATATATGATACACACACACACACACACACACACACACACACACACACACACACACACACACACACACACACAACTTAGATTTGTTCAGGCTTTTTTAAGCTTTCAGCTAGAACATCTTTTTTTACATTACATTCAAGTTTTAAATCCAGTAATGAAGTTTAATGTCAGCTTTTTAGCATTAACGCGCATTTTTCCTGCAGGAATTAGCGGTCGATGTATGCACCAACCCTCACTTATGATCATCATTTGGGTGTTGACAGAAATAATGAAATTGCAGGTTCACCCGGACAAATCAAGTTTGTTTTGGGGGAGGAACTCGGATTAGTATTCTCCTGGCTCTCTTCCACTCACAAGGCTTTGTTTATCTGAATTCCTGCTAAGACTAATGGGACAAATGGGATTCCTGATCTGACGTCAGCCGCTACTGGTCACCTCAGACAATATCGGATTCAGTATTGCATGCAAACACAAGCACATACTGTTTAGTCATTGTATGCCTCTAGCATCATCCAAACTTGCATTATTTCACATCCTTGTCACCTTAGTTAGTTCCATGTGTGAGACATTATTGGCCCTTGTCAGCGGAAACTCAGAGGAAGTGCAGCAGGGTGTGTGTGTGTGTTTGTTTGTATGTGCTTTCCCATTTTAAAATGGGTCTATGCACGCATAAGTTGGCATTCCTGAATCTCACTCTCTCTTCCCGGCTGTGGATCACTCAGTGGTCTCTGTGGGGCCATGGATAAGATCAGCCCCAACCCTGATAATGTGCTTGTCTCAGCCTGCCTCTGGTTACAGTCCCTCCCCCTCATCAACAACTACCCCTGAGGAAGTGAGGGTCATCTCCTGGAAGGAATACCCTTCCTTATCTTAATTAGCCACCAAAATACTACTAGGTCTGGTAGCCTGGATGCTGTAAAGTCAACAGATGAGGAAATCCAACTGATAAATATTACATTAACCCTTTGAACCTGATAGATGCAGTTTGTGTCCAAAACTGATGGGGTTGATGAGAGCAGTGCAATTGGACCAAAACAGCAAATGTGCGGGTCGTAAAATCCAAACAATATGCTACAAGATGCTAAAACGCTCCACAGAGCTGAGGAGGACTGTAGAGTTGGTGATAAATTACTCCTTGAATAAAAATATGACCAAACATTGCATACAACTAAGCATAATTGCCCAGTGAGCTGTAATTAAACCTATGCCCAGAGGCAATGTTGGCAGGACATCTTTGTCCCAGCTATATATGATGACATATGATGAATCCCATATTATGTACTATGATGAACGTGTAAAAAAAAGCTAAAGACACGAAAACTGTCCTCCATACACAGGAATGGGGCTAGACGGCCCCCCTGTAATAAGATTGCCCCTCCCCCCCCATCCATTGGGCTAGAGTGCTGTCAATCTGACAATTGTGATTCCCATTGGATCAGAGTACTGTCACTTTCTTTCCAGCCCTTGTCACATGACCAATTAATGTTTCCATGATGACTATCCAAAATTCTGATACCATGGAACAGCACTGGAAGTGTTTTTTTTTTTTAAAGTGGCAGACTGAGCCTATAGAAAATGTGTATTGTATTCAGATATACAATTTGTTTAAGATGAAACTAATAATGAATGTGTTGTTTTATTTAGCAGAATTACATTATGTTGTTCTATCCTATCCAATATTTACTATATTTCTTAGCAGATTTTCTATGATGACTGATTATTGGTCCCCCCCTGTCCATACAGTGTCTCGTGTGGGAACCGGTTCATGGTTGTGTGATCCACAGAGGGTTTGTCCATTAGAGGAAATGAGTGATGTCAGTCCTGCAGCCTGTTATGGCTTCTGGCCCATTGTTAGGCTGCTGTCTCCATCTTAGTTCCCAGTTGCCTGACTAAAGTTTCGGTCTCAGCAGCACGGAAAAGAGGGGGTAAAGACCCCGTCCTGAACTCACATCCTGCTTTTGTTGGGACACTTTTAGGAATGTTGATCATTGGATAAATATTTGCTCAAAAAAATCCTTTTATTTTGTATAGCTGAAAAACAGCACCTCCTGGCCGACGAGAAATACAAATCAAGGTTGCCATCCTTTGCATCCTTCCCTGAGTTCTTGGTGATGCAGCAACTGTAATTATTATGCTCTTAATAGCAGCATGTGTGAAGCAAGCATAACTCAAATATTTGTTGTGTTACAATAACTTCATTTCTACCATGGGAATGTGGAAAATAAGTTGTTTTTAGGATGATATTACAATGGGGTCTATTCGCCAAAGACTATGTACATTTCCAAACTTTATTGTGCACCATGTCAATACATTTATTTCAAATTCTACACGAAGTCTCTCCTGATTGAACATATGATGTTGATGAGATTCTAAATGGACATCCACTGAATGTTTAAAGTGATAATTATAAGGCTGCTATTAAAATGAAACCTTTCAAACTATCTTAAAAAGCAGGCTTATTTCAATGAACCACTTTCAGCAGTTCTACAGTTTAGTTTGTTTATTTGCACAATAAAATCAAGACAACAATAACACACAAAACAGTTAAATAATAAATAATAAAGATTGTGCAGGTCAGATTAAGAAAACCCCTAGGAGCTTATAGAAGGAGTCGCACCTAAGGAAGAGAGGAATAATATAGATGATGAACAATTACAATTACAAGTGTCCTAAACAAAAAACAACAAATTGAACACAAGTAAGCACTGAATAACAAAAATAAAAATAAAATAAAAGCATATGGTTGGCTGCATAAACATCAAAGGCATGAAATAAATTACAAGAATATAGATAAAATGAGGATATGTGGACTGATGTGTGTATGTGTGAGTAACAATGACAGACAGCAAGGCCAAACTAAATGTCATATGAATGAGTTCAGATCAATACAGACAGTTAAGTATGGTTAGTTAATCATATAATAAGCTTTATTGTTCGCATAACACATTCCCATTTTAATGTCAAATGAAATGACCAAATATGTTCTGGCGACATTGGTCTTTTAACACTTTCTTTCAGTGCACAAGCCGTTATTTAGTTCATATGTCATCATGTTGGCTGTAAGTATAACTCTTCATTATGAAAATGAAATTGATGATGTTGTCTTCTAAAATCAGAATTCTTTTGTAATAAATCTAAGAAAGCGAGCCATTTGTAGTTATATATATATATATATATATATATATATTTACTTAATATACTACTGTCTGGGTCATGAGCCAGCTAACTGTCAATAAACCTTTGCACTTATAAAGGTTTGGGATTAAGGACTTGTTGCTACGACAACAGTTCCAGACACATTTTGAGCCAGCTTTGAAGAAACTAAAAATCCATACTCATGTCATCAACAGTTCAATCGGGATAACTCAACAATCCACGTACCCGGGAGGCAGTACGTACCAGTGCAGAGCCAATATGAATTAAACTCGCAAAAGTATCCATACAGAAGAACTGTTTGTGCATTTGCATTAAATATAGGGCCATGGGTCTGAAAATGCCATGTTCAGCACCATCCTGGCTTGGGCCTATGCCCCTTGGCCACCATGTTCCAAATGTGTTGCAAAGGCCACTAAGCAAAGGCTGAACATAGGTTCCTCCTGCCTTTGATTCGGTGCGTTACCGTAGGTCTTCCTACTCTTATATCAGTGTCCATGGAGATTTAGTTGCATGATAATTTCAGAAGCTTTTCCATCCTGACATACAATGATGTACATTAGGGGTGGGGGGAAAAAATCGATCCAGCATAGTATCGCAATGTTTTCCGTGGCAATACTGTATCGATACACAGACACCAAGTATCAATCTATTATTATATATGTGTTGGTCAGTTTGTCTGATTGACAATCCCATTTTGCAGCAAAAAAAATTGAAGTGAGATGAACAAACAGAGAAATGTGTCTTTTTAGATAAAACACATGTTGACAAAGTTTCCTTTTGGGGACATCATTTGAAATTGGGAAAAAGGTAATAAATTACAATATATCGCACAATATTGCAAAAGGTTTAAAATCGCATTAATATGGTATCGTGACATAAGTATCGCGATGATATCGTATCGTGAAGCCTCTGGTGATTCCCACCTCTAATGTTCATGATGAATCAATCCGGATGACTATCATGAATACGATCAAACTTAAACTCAAATCACAAATCAGTCATGCCAAAATGAATGAAATGAAATCCTTTCATATCCAACACAATGCAAAAGTTATGTCTACGAGTAAACAATAATGGAAAAAAATGTTGTCTAGCTTACTCCTGGTACAATTACTAACACGCACACCTTCTGTTTGTCCAGGCACAGCAGAGTCCCAACCCTCTGGGTTCAGGCCTGGGTTATCTGGAGCACATCTGCCAACTCATCGAGAAGATCGGCCAGCTGCAGGAGACCAACCTCCAGCTGCAGAGGCACATCTGCAGCCTGCAGAAGGACGACAGGATGACAAAGACCAAAGAGGTGTGGGACTGTTCGTATACTTATTTTTTCTCAGGGTGTACCTCTGTTGCAGGAGCTCGAGCCATTCTTCAGGCTAAAAGTCCAGGGGTTAGATTAATGTCACATATCAAAACATTAAAACAAATTGGTTGAAAGTAAATTGTGAAAGTGTGAACTTGTGATTTTAAAACTGAAAAAAATAGGATTCAAACACTTGAAAATAAGATTTGAATGTGTGAAAATTGTGTAGCTCTGTTGTAGCTCATCGCTGCATCCTGGGCTGAGCGCCGCCCACGACAGTTGTGATTGGTTTAAAGCTATAGTGCGTAGTTTCTGTCGCCCCCATGAGGAATTGTAAGTAATGACAACACCTCTCTTGTTGCATCCACATGACACAAGCCTTCAGTAATCTCACACCCCCACCCCTCCTCCATGTCGTTGCTAGTAACCAAGGAGGACACGGAGGATTAAAAAAACATGATGGACTCTTCAGAAGAGGTCATTATCACCGGACGCCACAATCTTCTGAACATAGTCATACTGAGAAATCCAGAGAGAGCTGTGTGGAGCTGATAGTCTTAATTAGCTTTGTAGCAACTCATTTGGCTTGGCTTGGCTTGAATGTAATGGATGTTCATTAATATCGAAACGTTACACACTAGAGCTGTAAAGAAAAACAAACAGAATAGATAAGCGATGTAGCCAGACCATAATCTAAGTGCTGACACAGCGAGACTAGGGGTGTTTTGACATGTATTTCTGATGTGTTATTGTCCGTCTGATCACAAATCACGTTCAGAATGCAGAGCTGAAAGAGCAGATTCAAATCTCTGAAAAGGGTGTGTTGCTTGTCTGCAAAGCAAGTTTCGTAACTTTGATGACAAATATTTCAGACATTTAAAGCTTTAGTGCTTTTTATGAGCTTTACTTTTTACTTTTTCAAATCTTAGTTTTAAGGTTTTGATATGCTCGTGCAGGTGCACAGGTTTATTAAACTCCTGAA
Organism: Sander vitreus; assembly: GCF_031162955.1. Classification (NCBI taxonomy): domain Eukaryota; kingdom Metazoa; phylum Chordata; class Actinopteri; order Perciformes; family Percidae; genus Sander; species Sander vitreus. The sequence goes on along the minus strand of NC_135871.1, from coordinate 1,504,147 downwards.
TGAGAGTACCAATTATCTATCATTTTCATCTGAGGCACTGACCCAGACTTTTCACGGTGAAGATAAACTCTTCAAGCTATCGGTCGTAAATTCTGGCCTTGTGTCACAGAGAACAATGCTGTGTAACGTTGCCAAAGTTTTCTAAAATGAAGGCCATGTGCCGAGGATACTATATTTACAACCTTCACTCTTTGCACTAAGAGAAAATGTGTACTGAAACTGCTAAGAAAAAAGCAATGTCAGCAGGCAATTTGCCTTTCTTCTTTGGTGAGCGACCTTAGTTTGTTTTCCAGTAAGCTACAAAATCCAGAGCCTGCTGTCCTGACTCACTCAGATCTCAATAACTATAGCAGCTCTGGGTGTTATCTCAGTGCTCCAAAGAAACACACTCCTCATTTGTGTTGTTTTTGCAATGTTTTATCAGAAGTGTTGTTTTTTAGCCAGGGTGGGCATTTTCTCTGTGCAGTGAGATAAGAGTATTGGTTTCATTGCTCCAAATATTGTCAAAAGACCAAATCTTTTGTGTAATCTATATATCATTGGTGTTTGTTTTGTTAAATGTTTCTGCGTTAATAGTGCCCCGTACTGTATGTCTGTGGTTCCCAGTGGGCATGGATATTTGGGACCAGCTGAACAAACTGATACTGTAATTTGATCAGTGCAATATCTGTGTGGGTGGGAAGAAAAAAGTATATCAACGTTGTGTTATGTTAACCAGATAACCAGATGGCAGGCTGTGGTATGATGTTTATGTCACTGACGACTTTAGATGGTTGTAGAAATGGCCACGTGTGGGTCATAAATGCTGTGCATCATTGTCATCTTGAACAACATACTTTGGCTGATGTGAGGTGTAGAAGTTGTGCCAAGTCGGATATATCATAATAATGAATTGGATGTTGACATGACAGCTGCTGACAACTCGGACACGGGTCATTTCATTAACTTTGATTTGACATGTGTGCAGCATTAACCCCATCTGTTACTCTGTGACCCTGTATGTTGAATGGGATCACAGAGTGCTGAGGTTACAGGACCACCCTTTGCTGTGATTTTTGATCGCCTGGTTATTTTCCATCACCACATCTAAGCTCATCAAAGAAA